>NC_139705.1:24245734-24288760 GCF_964188405.1 Protomyctophum parallelum | reverse complement strand
GAGAGAGAGAGAGAGAGAGAGAGAGAGAGAGAGAGAGAATACTGTACTTTTAAGTGGGCGTTGCAACTTCAAGGAGGTGAACTTTATTCCACTTTAGCATTACACACACTCGGCTGTGAGATGATTAGCATAATTGCCCCCGTGTTCACATATGGCTCATGTCGACGGAGGAGCACAACTGCATGTCAAGGAGGACTCCGTAATCACCCATAATTATAATTAAGGACACAATTACGGGTATTATTGCCTTATTAGTGTTGATTTTGTTTTGCACACTTTGCCGTTGCTGCCTGCACACAGAAAAGAAGTGCAGGGGGAGTAAACGGAGGAGTGCTGTAGGTATTAAGCGATTTGGCTCTCCTGAAAGCGCTCACCCCGGTGGTGTAAATTCTTAACCTCCTCTGCCACATCTTCCTCAATCTCTTCCTCGAGGTTAGCATTAGCTAAATAAAAGTTAATACGTAAATTACGTAGGGAAATACGACAGGCTAACACTCACCACCACCCGTCACCCCTGTTCCAGCTGTGTCCGCCCACAGACATGACTAAATTAGGCCTCTTGCTTGACCCCCACTCTTTCCCTTTATAATTTTCTTTGGGGTGAAGAGGCAGCAAATTGCTTTCTCATGAGGAGAAAACATAACGAGTCTGGCTTGGTTAATTATTTATTCCGATCTTCAGAGCTGCGGAGCTGGGGTTCTGTATAAACCTTTGGTCAAATTACACATGTTACAAGCCCCTGTCCAGACTAGGGTTACACGCCTGCCACAAAAGCCTGCTATTCCGACGCACCACCATTCCAACTCCCCCGCATTACTAACCCCTGTCCCTAATCCTAACCCTAAACCTAACCGCACGTGGAAGCCACATGGTCGGAATGGCGGTGCGTCGGAATGCCACCCAGACGAGAGTATAATGCTCACACACGCGTGCCGCGCACGCACACACGCCACGTCATGCCAGCCTGATGTCTCTAAAGGATTTCAAGGACTGATTTTATTTCTCTTAAAACGGCCCTCGATTAGAGCTCCTTCCGGCACCTTATGGAGGCTTTGCTCTTTCCCTGCGTTCCGTCATGTTGTCGGCGGGACCCGTACGATGACAGCAAATGTGTGTCTCCTGTCGTAAATTCTGCGTTGTTCTCCCCTCATTTGAAGGCACACGGCGGCATTTATTGCATCCCATCCCATTTCATTTCTGCCGGATGCCCTGAGGATACGAGGGGAGATGATTTAGTGTCGAGCATGTGCACTCCTCCATGTGCATAATGCGTTACTGTGTATCACTGCGTATATGACTCTATTTATGTGCTTGTGGGATACTGTATGTATGTGTATGCAGGGCTCATTGGTGTGTGTGTGTGTGCGTGCGTGCAGATGTGCACGGAAGCGTAAAAGGCAGCATACCTTGCGCGCAGTTCACACAGTGGAGGCCTCGGGCCGTGTTTGCACTGCGGTGACAATAGGCCCCCTTTTATTCAGCTTCTGCCTTCCACCAATGTTTTGATTTCTACTTAAAGTTTTATGTCGGTGCCCTCCCTCAAGGGTGCCATTACCTTGTATGCTAATAGAGCTATGCATATTCTATTACCGCTGTCAGGGCAAGATAAGGGACACATTCAGCAAAGGAGCACTTAGGGGCCAATGAACCCAGTGAGGGGTCCCGCTTCTCCTGCATTATCAGTCATCTTCACATGTGAATGGAGCTGGCTTATGGGCCGCCTCCTCCTCCTCTTTCAGCGCTCTCTCTCTCTCTCTTTCTCTAATCGTTTTCTCTCCATCTCCCTCTCTCTCTCTATCTCTATCTCTCTCTCTCTCTCTCTCTCTCTCTCTCTCTCTCTCTCTCTCTCTCTCTTCCTCTGTCGTTTTATCTCCCCCTCTCCTTCTCTCCCGATGCCGTTCCGTCTCTCTCCACAGTAATGACTTGGGACTCTTCCGTAATAATCAGTCACTGAGAAACCGGCCGATCCCTATCTTGCACACATACACACATACACTCACACAAGTACACAGCTGCACGCTCACAAGTCTCGCCCCGACCACAAAGAATGCGAGTGCAGGGCAATAACAGTAACACTGTCACACGTGGAGACAAACATGTCTCATTTGGGGTCAGCTTGGATGGGGCTAAGTAAGTACGTCTTTATTTTCAGACTGACTGAAGTCTTCTCTCCCGCATAATGGTAATGAAGCCATATGGTATGTGGAATTGGATTACTAACAAATGTTCCGTATACCACCGTCTTTCCCCTAGCTCCTCCGCCCTCCGCTCACCCCCTCCCCCCCTCTACACACGCACGCACGCACACACACGCACACACACACACACACCCTCCGTTCCTCTGTGTCGCTGTCCCCCCAATAAAGGAGCCATTTCAAATTGGAACAGCATGTTGTCTAGGAGTGCGCACCTCATTTATAAGATTAAATTAAAAGCCAGGCATGCTCAGATGGCATTTTCTGATGAGGAGAAGGGTGTCGGAGGAGGAGGAGGGAGGGAGGGACCGTTTCAGCTGCGCACAATCATCTTCCTGTCATGTGATTTGCTGGTTCCTGGTGGTGACACCTTCTTCCTGTCACCTGCTATGACGTGTCAAATGCCACACCTCAGGGCCCCCAGCCAGAGCTAATGCATCCATGCTCTTATATATGAACACTTATGTTATGTATGTTAACCATTTTCTTGGGAAACTTTATGGGACCCTGTTTCCCCCCCCCCCCCCCTATCACACATGCTTGCAAAGTAGCAGAACACAGGTTGCAGATTTGCGCTTGATAACAGGCGAAATGAGAAGATATATCACGCCCTTAAGTTTAAAAAAGTGCCTCCCTGGCACATTATATGCCATAAGTGGAAGAAGAGGAGGGAGAGGAGGACAAGAAAAAAATCTCATTTCGCTCCCTACCTAAAAACAGATGAACCTTTTATTGAAAACGTGGAAGCGATTAGTTTAAGGGGCGTCTTTTAGTGTAATTCCCAAATGAAACGAGCAGGGCCTGTATTTATGAAGCCCGTAGCACAAAGGAGGGAGCTCCTAATGAGGCAATTAAGCTGAGGGGTCGAGAGACTTTGATCTAGAGCGCAGTGATTTTTACAAAAACATCGCTCAGTGATAGATACTCATAACTCAGGGGCCTTAATTGTGCTTAATTTGTTTGGAATAGGAATGTGCTTTCAATTAGAGCGTGGATTTGGGCCTGCGTGTTTAAAGGAGGCTGTCAGGGAAAATTAAGAAGCAGCTTGCTCCCCCCCCCCCCTCCTTCCCCCTGTGTGTTACTGTTTTTTATCATGGCCAGAGCATGGGGGGGGGGCAGGGGGACGGACGAGGGGTACAGGCTGGGGGGACACACGGGGGGCGGGAGGGAAGGAATGAGACAGACAGACCAAACAGAAGGCAGAGAGAGAGAAGTCATTAGGCCCCAAACACAGACCTCTGCAGAAGAAAGCAAGGATGGATGGATGGATGGATGGAACGAGGGATGAAAATGGAACCTTTTCCATAATAGGGGAAGGAAAATAACATGCGTCAGGAATGGATAGGCCTGGTTTTCCCTCTGGTTTGGTTTAGGTGTCTGGACCAATGTATATATAGGCCTACAACTTCTTCTGTTGCTTAGCACAGCTATATGAACCGGCCTGCAAAAAAGACAAGAAACTATTTCAAAGAACATAGACTGTCTTGTAGATCAGCGGAATGAAGAAAACATGCTTGCTTGGACTTCAATAAGAAACAGATCGTGGCATTTGATGAGGAGATAAATCTTGAATTAATTATTTTGTTTACTATACCCTACCCTACCATTATTATTATCTGTGGTTGTGTTTCCAACATATTGGAACAATGAGCACAACAATGGTAAGGAGTTAGGTCAAAGAAAACGCTTCATATTAAAATTGTAACCTCTTGCACTTGATTATAGGACAGCCAGTGCTACTTCTCATGTGTGTCCCCTTTAGTCGTTATGGATTCATTCACTTGAAGCATATGTCTGTATAATAGATTTCTTCTTTTAGAGTCATACTGTTTCGAACAATTCTGCAAAGGTTTGACCTGCCCGGGGCATTTTGGCAAGTATGCCATTTACATTGTCCAAATTCAAACAGATTTAATCGTCAAACATAATCCAGCGGCCACCGTGTGATCATACAAAACTTCCCTCGGCCACGTATGTCTTAACAAGGACTGGTTCGGTTTTGACAGCTTGATCATTATAGGTTAGGAAATCTGTGGTGGTGGATGGCAACAAGTTGTCATATTTGAACATTCATTACAGCAGTTTTTTTTGCCCTTGCACTTTGGCGTCAGCAGTGTCATCTCCCATTCAAAATGAATGGTATGTGGTTTCTTTTTTCCCCCTTGAACTACCCAGGCTGAATCAAGGAAAGTTGCATCAGGGAAAGTCGACGTAAAATGTTTTTAAATGTCATAATAGTTGGTTCAGTATTCAGTTGACAGTACACAGTACAATCTGTTAAAGTGTACTTTTGTAAACTCCCTGTTGCAAATCAATAAAATGTCACTTAGGATTTTACTCTGTTTGTCAATAAGACTGTCATACAAACAAAATGTTAAGAGTTTTCTTTTATATTAGGTAGGCTACTCATGTTGTTGTACAAACTGCAAGGCATTTACCCATTGGTTTATTAGCGCCCAATTTAAAGTGGTCTAATTTAATGTGGCTTTATAAGGCTTAATGTTAAAATAACTTCCCTAAGCAGTTGTGGCAGCTGTATTTTACATCAGTGACACAAACATTTTCATGTCAATATGTATTTGGCCGCGGACCCCCTTCTGAAAATATGTTGTGCCATGCAGGGATCCCATTCCCCATACAAGATTTGTGTGCTGTTAAAGTTAGCAAAACAACCTTCCAAATTAGTCACGGCTATTTTCAAATAGCCAATATATGTCGGTTTCAATTGGTTAAATAGATTGCCACATACTGTATGTATGGGAGTGTGAATTGGCACAAAGTCAGTAAAAACAGGAAAAAGTAAGTAACACATGGAACGGAGGATGACCTTGCAAAAAAAAGAAAAAAAAGGTTTTAATGTGATCCAGGCCAGGACAACAAAGAATGCATAAAAGAAAAGAGAGTACAAAAAAACTAAAAAAGCAAATGAATGGAAAGACAAAAAGGTGTCGAACTCTCCGATGGCCACCTACTTACTGAGCTGTTTCTAAACTCTGAAAACTCCACCCTTCCTTCCATTAACAATCAACCAGATATCAGTGGTGGAAAAAGTACTCAAATGTTTTACTTAAGTAAAAGTACATTAATACTGCAATATAAAACAACTCCGTTACAAGTAAAAGGCTGTAATTCAAAATGTACTTGAGTGAGTACAAAAGTATCGGCATCAAAATGAACTTCAAGTACCAAAAGTAAAAGTACTCATTGTGCAGAATGTCCCGTTTCAAGTTTTCAAATGTTTAAAAATATTTTTTAAATAGCAGATCTACGTTGCATTGTGAGCTTGTAGATCGGCTGTTTGAAAAATGCTAAATCTACAAAGTCATTAGTAACTAAAGATTTCAAATAAATGTAGTGGGGTAAAAGTACAATATTTGTTACTTTCCACCTGATCTAATGGATCAGCTAACAGAATTAACAGGGACCCTTCATCAATCACATCTTAACCCATTCAGGACGGTTTGGGTGTTTTAAGCATTTATGTTATACAGTACTTAGCAGATCTACAAGATTTTGAAAAATCCTGAAAATATATTATTTTAGAGCGAACATTTTCAACTCAAATATTTGCTTCGGGGGGGGGGGGTGGTCACTAGAACAACATATTTTCAGATGGGGGGGGGGGGGGGGGGTCCGCAGCCAAATGCAGATAATTCTGGGGGTCCCTGACATGAAAAAGGTTGAACACCACTGACATAGAAACATGGGACACAAACAACGACCGATGAAAGAGATATCCCAGTCACAACAGAATGAGCACCTTCTGTGTGACTGGGAATAGCCTCTATACATGTCACAGGCTTAACATACATTTCAATATGAATGTGTACTGCTCAACCTATAACATACATATGGGGGAAATTAGACTACAAGAGGCTGCTCTGTGACATGGGTTTTAATGTTATATATTAGCTAATTTAGCTGGGGACCCCCTGGGGTACCCCCCCCCTCTCTCCCCCCCAAGGACCCCACTTTGAGAAGCACTGCTAAAATTGAGTACACATCATTGCTAAAATAATCTATGAAATATCTTTGTACATACATGGTTGTGATTTGAGCCTTATATGCCGAGATATGCATAATATAGGAATTTGTGCGTGTGCGCGCCCTGTACGCGCGTGTGTGCATGACGATTACATGTTGTGCAGTGAGTGTCTAACTGTGACGGGGGGCCCTCATTCTGCCTGCCTGTTCTGGACATGGTCAACAACTGCAGCTCAAACCACTGTGACATGACTGGGCCCCCAGTATCCACCAATCAGCCCGTGTGCGTGTGTGCGTGTGCGTGTGCGTGTGTGCGCGCGCGTGTGTGTGTGCATGTGTGCGTGTGTCTTGTAAATTGGGAAAGTTCTCCACTGACGACATTTTCCTAACCTACGACGAGGTTCTGTTTTAAGGTTAGGACTTAGCTTTAGGATTATGTTTAGAGTTAAGGTAAGGTTATGGGTTTAAGCATGTTTGGTGAAGCCTATGGTAAGAAGAGTATAGTATGTAACTGCTATGGCAGTTACATCTAATGTAGATAATTGTTTTACTCCTTACCCTATTTTGTCCGTTTGTACCAAAACACTTTACACTTTACTGTGTAGAAATGGAAACGTGTGTTTTTGCTGTTTTTCCTTTATAAGAGCAACATTTTCCTCTTTCCCCTGGGGGAATAAATGTTGGAAGACAGGGTAGAGAGGATAATATTGCACACTGACTCACCCACAATTATTTACTCACTCATGCACTTGGGGTATTAATCATACTATCATAAGCTTACATATACTATATATATTCTTTCTTTCTTTTATTTTCTGCCAATGTATTCAGTTGTAAGAGTGAATTAAACTAGCGTGTTGTCAGGCTCCCCCCCCCCACACTTTTTTCTGTTGCTATAGTTGTATCTTCTAACTTGATTTATGTTAACTACAGTACTTGCTTTCTAGACAGGCAACCCGTCTCCAACAAGTGGCATATGCTTAAAGGGATTCTCCCGTTAATTTATCTCTCTTTGGAGCTGTGTGTGTGTGTGTATGTGTGTGTGTGTGTGTGTGTGTGTGTGTGTGTGTGTGTGTGTGTGTGTGTGTGTGTGTGTGTGTGTGTGTGTGTGCAAGTATAGGCGTGTGTGCAAGTATAGGCGTGTGCGCTCGTGCGCACTTGAGATAAACAGATCAGGGGAGAGAGTGAGTACGGGCTGGAGAGGCTGAGCAGGGTTGACAGGCAGATGGTCTCCCTGGCTGTCTCCCGAGGTCTTCCACTTCACAGCCCATTAGGCCCGCCTCATCCCATCACCGCGCTGTCCGTCACTCACTGTCTTCACCCTCACTCCCCATATCTCCTCGTCCTCCCTGGCTCTGCCTTTTACTCTCTTTAACTGATGTTTGTGTGTTTTTCCTTCTTTCTGTCCTCTGCCTCTGACGTCTAACCTGACTCGCAGTGAGTTCCTCCCCTTGCTTCCCATCTGGACTCTCTCGGGGAGTGACATGTACCCCGAACCAATTATAATCGGAGCGATATGCGGCCGTATGCGGCCGCTATAGAGATCAACACGAGACTGGTGACATATTGTAGGTGTGCCACAGTATGAAAAACAAGACTACAACTCGAAATTATTATGGAGATATCAGATTTTTGTCCCGCTGCTTCCGGTTCATCGTTTCTGCTTGAGAGAGCCCAGATGCAGGCAGGAGGAGGGAACTTCTGAACTCAATACTGCCGCAATCTGGCGGAGTCGGGTCATCTGACTTCCTCTACTACATGCTCTCTCTCTCTCTCTCTCTCTCTCTGCCTATACCAGTCACATCCCCTCCATGCCTGTCTGCTTTGTTGGCTGTGTGTCAAGTGTCAGGTGCAATCCCGTCTGAGTGATCCGCCGTGGCATGTGTGTGGGAGTAGAACCACCGTAAAGTGATGGCCTCCCTCCCTTTCTCTCCCTCTCTGTCTGTCCCTGGGCTGTCCGTGTCAGTATGGCTCCATCCCCTGCCTGTTGAAAGGCCACCAGGCCGCCTCTGTAGCAGTCTCCAAGGAGCTGTTATAGGGTGAGCCCCCTGCCCCAGGAGAGAGATACCGGGCAAACATTTTGCAGCCATCAGGGACAGAATAACCTCCACTGATCCCACCGTTGCGCTCTATGGGGAGCATGTCATGTCTCAGAGACCGCCATGGATTCCCTTCCTCTTTGTCGTGACTATAGCGACTCTACATCAGTAGGGCTGAACTAACTGCAAGGCTGACTGACTGACCACCCGACCAACTGGATTATTGATTCGTTAAGATGTCAGGGTTCATTGCTGCCGAGATGACTTGGCTTTTCAAATATATCTTTTGCCGTTTTGTATTTGTGTTACTTCAGATGGGTCAGGGCAGGAAAACGATGGCAGTGAGACAAGAGTCATATTCGAATCATAGTCCTTAAAGGGTTAGTTCAGATTTTTGGACATACAGTTGGAGGAAATACTTAATATATTAATATTGTGGTTGCAAAGGTATTAATTTATTCCTTGAGTCCTGTTTTGGGAGTTCTGGTCTGGTTTTTGGTATAAGTAGTTCCGGTCATTTAGGTGGGGGTCTGGGGGCCACCCATTACAAATACATTAATCCACAAAACCATTTGTATTGTTGTTGACCATTGCAACTTTCGTTCAACTATCAACTATTTTGTGTCATCATAATTTTTCCAGTATAGTGTTTTTCCAGTGTCCAGTATCACTACACCAGCAGCAACACAAAACCATAGTTCCATGTGACAGAGGGGTCAAAGTTGATGATGTAATATGTTGCCAGCAAATATTGTGGTTGTCATAATTTAATAGTATTAAAAGTGAGGCAAAACATTACTAACTAGGAAAAGTGCCCCTCGGGGCACAGGTCTCCGTCAGGCCAGGTCAGGTTTTGGCCTCCTGGTGGCGCTATAATAGGCCAATGTGAAAAGGGTGACATTTCTTCTTACGCCTTGGATGGCAATTGGATGATTTGAGGATTTTTGTTCCAAAAATGTGTTTGCAAAAATCCACCTGTTGGTGGTGCTATAACAGGCCAATGTGAAAAGGGTAGGATTATTCCTCAGCCTAGTAGAAAAATCTGTGAAAGATTTCACGTAAAATGCACGCTGCGTTCATGATTTGAGGCTTTTGGTTCAAAACGGGCCAATCCTGCAAACTTTGAAAGCCAATGTTACCTAATTAGGATGGAATCAGAAATATCGGACAGATCCGTCTTGAACACATGACACGATTCGCTGGATTTTTGGACAAAATCTGGAGGAGTAATATAAAAAAAAATGTTTTTCAAAAGTCGGCCTCCTCGTGGCGCTATATAACAGGCCGTTCTGGAAAATTTGGGGCAGAGGTTCATTGTTGGCATCCAGGGAGTGTGTGTGCATCGACCGGGTTAACTGTGCCGGAGATTAGCTGGTAACAGACGGACGGACGGACACACACACGGACGGAGTGCAAAACATACTCTCTCCCCATGCCTTCGGCCTGGTGGAGACAATTATTGCCTCTAAATTGAACTAAATGTGGAGAATGTGTGATTACTTTTGAACCAATAATGGATCACACCTGCCTTAGCTTGCTAATGTAAGAATCCAGCGCAGCGATAGTTGTCTCCACCAGGCCGAAGGCATGGAGAGAGCATGTTTTGCACATCGGTGTGTGTTCGTCCGTGTGTCTGTCCGTCTTTCTGTTACCAGCTAATCTCTGGCACCGTTGGCCCGGTCGATGCCAAACTTTGCACACACATTCCCTGGATGCCCTCGACGAACCTCTGCCCCAAATCTTCCAGAACGGCCTGTTTTAGCGCCACCATGAGGCAGATTTTCACATTTTTACCTATAACTGCACCAATCTGCGTGAAATACAGTATGTTGCATGCACACTCCCTAGTTCATTATGTCATGCGGAAGGCAAGATGCTACTTGTAATGATCTCTCCCCTGACCCCCCGATTAATTTGATAATATTTCATTCATATATACTCCCACTAATCAGTCAGTCTGTTTCTCATCCACTTAAAGTACGTCAGGCGGTCCATCTAGTGACTATTCTGCGTTCACTTTACATGCTATCTGAGACAGTATGTTGTTCAGATGTCTGTGTTAGAATTCCCTCCCTGTGGCATTTAGTTCTGTAATGGGTGATTATGTGATTATATATGTGATTTATGGGTTGTACTATGATACAGTGTGTGGTATCTAGTGCAGTAATGGGTGATTCAGTGAGTGTGATTTATGGATTGTTCTATGTGTGATATGTAGGCTATCATATGTATCTACATGGTATATGGCAGTGGTTTTCAACCCATCAAGGTCCATTATTTGTTGGGCATTTGACATTTAGCGTCTCAGACCCCAAAACGTAGAATATTTTGTTCGTTTCCATGCTGTATTGCTGATGATGTGGTACCATAAGGAGAGATAAAGAGATGATTATCAAAATATTATATTAACAGGCAAATGATTATCAAAATAACAATTATTCAGATTCTGTATGTTGCACATGGTAATCTGTTAAAGCAAACTGCACAATCAATATGTCAATTTGTAGCTATATGACTCCCAGCTTTCATATGAAATGAGGAAAACTCAACTCCATTCAAAATGGGTAAGATTTAGCTACAGGGTACAACTTCCCTTTATGTTTTAAATGTGTTACCTATATGCATACATTTTGCACTGAGCTTTGCACTTTAATACGTTCCTTCTACAGTACAACCTCCACGAGTAAACATGTACATGGCAATGTTCTGCATTATGCTCAAGCCTTATAACTATTGAGGGGCCAATAAGAACTCAAGACGCTTTATATCTGGATGCGAATGTCTGATTAAACAAGGGGTGAAAGGTTTGAATAGCAGTGCATCCAATATGAAAGACCGTTTCATTAGAGCAGTCAAACCGCCTTTTTTTTTTTTAGAATCCTGTAAAGGGCTCAAAACGTTCAACTGATTCTCTGTAGGATCTACGCATGCTGGAAGCTCGCCCGCTCTGTGAAATCTCCCCAGCCGTTTCCTGTGCCTTTTCTCTATATTGGCTTTGTTGTAGAGGTAAACCTGGCCTCCCTGCAAAAAAAAAGGAGGGAGGGGGGGGTCTTTAATTAGCTTGAATAATAGCCAAGCATGTGTGGACTTAATCCCTTTGGCCAGCGCTACGCCGTTAATGGTTTCCTTGTCACTCACCGGGCAGCGTATGAAAGCACGCTCCGCTTTTCACTCCCGACACCTTTTCTTTCTTTCTTTCTCTCCGTGCGCACTCCCTCCTATATACCCCTGCCCTGCCCCTGCTCTGCCCCTCCGCCGCCCACTCCATCTCCGTCCAACTCAGCCGCCCGCCGTCCCCTCGTTCCTCTGACCACCGCACACTCCTTCCTCTCCTCCTTTCATCCCCCCCTTTCCCCTGGACTGACCCCTGTCCTTTTAATTCAGCGAACCGGATTATGATGAACCTGCGCCTGGTCTGGTCAAGGAGCCGGACGGCCCTCTCTTCCCCTAACGACAGAACAAATTGCTCACTTCCTTCATTCATATTAACTACACTATACTGGCTCGCTCCTCCGCCACTGAGGCCGAGCCAAGGCTTGTCAAAGAACAGTTGTTGTTTGTAAAGAAGGGCTGTTTCTTTATATCCACCGAACGTCTGACCTTTTCCTCCACTTAGTGAATAGCTGTTGAACAGCTGTGTGGTCACAAAGCCACAAAAACACTGATGGGGGAAATAAGGGCAGTTAAAACAGCAGAGCTTTCATAAGGGTATAATTTATGTAGGCCTACTTCGCCTGTGTAGCGCCCAAAACAGACGATCTATACAAGTGCACAATTAGTCACGGCGTAAGGTGTTGAGAGCTACAGTATAAAACAGCCTATCTGACCAGTGATATGCCCATGTAAATGTGCTGCACTGATTGCTGCCAAGCTTGAGACAGGGTTTGTGTGTGCGTGCGACCGTATGTGCGCGTATGCATGCATATGTGTGTGAACGGGCCTTATTGCAGCCCAAGTAATTTTCAGTGCTGTCGTACTTCAGTGGTTTTTGATTCAAAGAGTAATCATTGACTTTTGGGCGGTTAATCTCTTCACGCAAAATTCTACCCCCACCTCTTCCCGTGCCTTTTCATCCTGAGATGAAGAGGGGAAAAAAATTGCCCGTAGGAAAGCCCACCAAAAACGGCGGTCATGAGAAATTTGCACGCTCGCAATGCCCTCTGCGCTCGCCACTCAAACCCAGCCTACTGCCCCCCCCTTTGAGTGACAGCAAAGGTGATTCCCCCACGCCACCATATACCCCGTATAGAAAAACACTCCACATCCAAAGAGTCTTAAGATGTAAATCAATAAGGGACGATTTGGAGGCAATACATTCTCATTGTGGTGGGATAGTCTGGCCTAGCGGTCCGTGACTAGCTCTGCTGGGAGACGGACCATAGCCCACCACCATCTAACCAGCAGCAATATTGAGTCAGATTGCCCTCCCTTTTTTTTACCTCTTTCTTTTTCTCTCACTCCCTCTATACTATTCCGTTTTCACGGTTTATTTTTCTTCTGAAAATGCCAAAGGGGCCATGCATGCAGCGAGCGCAGGTTTGACATCAAGAGACAATAAATAGTCGCCGACATTCACCACTTATGGGTGAAAGTCATTCTCTGCAGCAGTTCAAATGGGCCAGTATAAATCTTTTAAATTATAAATCGATAAATAGTTAATACAATAATAGGAATCTTTATAAATATTTAAAGGGGTGGATAGGAGGGGAATGTGCATGGGTGGGTCGGGGGGGTTTGGGGGAGAGGAGAGCGACCGTGCACACATGCACAAGCTGTCATATATTGTGTACACACAAATGGCCAAAATGCACTCAAATTGCAAAGAGCAGGCTGTTTTCTTCTGACACAGCACAGTAAATGTCTGATACAGTGCATGTGCGTGCGTGCGTGCGTGCACGCGTATACCCACACACAAGCAGATGTAGTATATTTGCACGCACACTAATGCCACAAAGTTTTCAGATTGTTTTTACCAAGGTGCCAGTAGTGATATGGACGAAAGTCTAGACAAAATGGTGAATTAGAACGGATGAACATCAACAGATGCGTCGTGACTCGCCACCACAAAGGTTTTTTGAACCACGTTCAAAGGCAATCAGTCCTGAGAACCAGCGGCAACACTGTTTGTAAACACACATACAGTAACATGCCTGGTTTTGACTTCCCTGTGTGTGTGATACATAAAACAGCCATGTTTTCAGCTGCACACACACACACACACACACACACACACACACACACACAAGGTGCTAACATGAACCAAATGCATCCCCTGGCAGAAATACACCAGTCTTTTTACATGGCCGCTGCGCAAAAGAAAACCCGGGCAGATTTTATTTCACCACAGCGTTATACGCTATTGTGCCGGTTTCCCCCCCCCCCCCCCCCTTCTCCTCCCGTCTTCATCTGTTTATCCTCCCATCCTTCTATCTCCCTGACAGCCCTAACATGGTTCCCTTTCTTCCTCCGCTGGGAGTTAATTTGCCGGAACGTTCGTGCCGCGTGCTGTGATCATCACCCAGTGAATACCCTCATAATTCTCTCTGCCTCTCATCCGGGCCTGGAAATGACACAGAGAGGCCTGACACTTCAATTTGCCCGTAACGGATGGCGGCCATCATGGTCACACATGCACACCCCACCCTCCTCCTCCTCCTCCTACTTTTTCCCCCTGCGATCCTCATCTTGCTGACTTTTATTTTCACCTGCCTCGATCCTCATCTCCTGTCCTCTCCTCAGCTCCTTGCCTATACTCTCTGTTCTCCCCCTCTCTTCTTCTCCTCCTCTTCTCCTCCTCTCCCTCTCTTCTCCTCTCCCTCTCTTCTCCTCTCCCTCTCTCCTCCTCTCTCCCTCTCTTCTCCTCCTCTTCTCCTCCTCTTCTCCTCCTATCCCTCTCTTCTCCTCTCCCTCTATTCCTCTCCTCCTCTCCTCCTCCTCTCCCCCTCCTCTCCCCCTCCTCTCCCCCTCTCTTCTCCTCCTCCTCCTCTCCCCCCTCCTCTCCCTCTCTCCCCCCTCTTCTCCTCTTCTCCTCCTCTCTTCTCCTTCTCTCCCCCTCTCCCCCCTCCTCTCTCTCTCTCCCCCTCTCTTCTCCTCCTCTCCCCCTCCTCTCCTCCCCTCCCCCCCTGTCTTCTCCCCCTCTCTTCTCTCCTTCTCTCCCCCTCTCTCCCCCTCCCCCCTGTCTTCTCCCCCTCTCTTCTCCTCCTCTCCCCCTCCTCTCCTCCCCCACCCCCCTGTCTTCTCCCCCTCTCTTCTCCCCCTCTGCCCCTCTCTTCTCCCCCTCTCCTCCTCTCCTCCACTCCTCTCCCCCTCTCCTCCTCATCATGGCTGTTCCTCTGGGCTGGTGGAGAGAAGATGTCGGCCACTTGTTTGTGTGACCCTGTCAGCACCTTCCTCTCCCCTGTGTACTCATATCACGCAAATCATTCCTCCCCCCTCCCCCTCCCCCTCCTCATAGCATAATGTGAGGGTTATTGATCTATGTATATCTTGGGTCTTGATGCCTCTCAGCGTGCTGTTGCCCCCCCCCCCCCCCCCCCCCCCCCTCCACCACCCTCTCCTCCTCCTCCTTCTAAATTATTTTCTCCTTCCGTCTCTCGTCTCTTTGCTGCTATTCGGCCTCACTTTACATAAATCCAGTCGGTCATTAGATCCATCAAAGGCTAATGATCGTCATCATTTCTCCTCTCCTCTCCTCTCCTCTCCTCTCCTCTCCTCTCCTCTCCTCTCCTCTCCTCTCCTCTCCTCTCCTCTCCTCTCCTCTCCTCTCCTCTCCTCTCCTCTCCTCTCCTCTCCTCTCCTCTCCTCTCCTCTCCTCTCCTCTCCTCTCCTCTCCTCTCCTCTCCTCTCCTCTCCTCTCCTCTCCTCTCCTCTCCTCTCCTCTCCTCTCCTCTCCTCTCCTCTCCTCTCCTCTCCTGCGAGCTTCCTGCATGTGGCTCATTTACATTCACATCTCCTTCCAATTCTCTCTGCCAGTACATAACTTAGACGTGCATTCTTGGAGTTTCATGTAGACAGACATGCATGCAAATATGCAGCGCGCGCACACACACACACACACACACACACACACACACACACACACACACACACACACACACACACACACACACACACACACACACTCTGTACAGGTACTCGGGGACACACGCTATAGTCTTAGGTTTGTTAAGGCATCATAGTGAGTTGTACAGCACATTCCTTAAGCGTGGCTTTGACCACTAAATGTCTCGGCCTGTACTTTACTTTACATTCACCCTAAACACGGCCTGTCTCTGAGAAAGGGCACATTACTCACAAGTGGATAATTTTACAGCCGCTGCTATTTCATAAGTGTCCTTTTTATGCTGTAATTGTAGTGTAATTGTGCACTCATGAGTACACCTGGTGCAAACACACACACACACACACACACACACACACACACACACGCACACACACACACACACACACTAAGCAGTCCCATATAAACACATTCACAGTCTAAACATGCACTATACCAACAACACACACTTCTACAACACATGGAGATTAACACACGCGTACATACACATTCACACCGACGTAGATAAAGACAGACAGACACACACATACACACACACACACACGTTATCGTTAAACGTATCACACAACGGTATCGCATGCCAAAAAAAGCCAGCCTATACAAGCTCTGCTATTTCTGGCACGGGACACTGTCGTACGAGGAAGTGTAAATCTGGGGCTTTCGGAGTTCTCCCCCCCCCCCCCCCCTCCTCTCTGTCTCAAGGAGACGCTCCTTCATCCCAGAGCTGTCAGCCGGGGAGGACGTCTGTGCATGTCATTCATTAGCCTCCTGTCCCCTTCCCTCTAATGAGCCTCGCTCTCATCATAAAATAATTATACAGCAGGCTAGGACAAATTTACTTAGACCCCCCCCGTCCGTCCGTCCCCTCGTCTCCCCTGCTCTTCAGTCCCTGCCATCCCTCCTTCCATCTTCCATCCTCTGCTTCAAGCTTTCCACTGGTGGAGACACGCACACGTACACACACACGTACACACACACACGTACACACATGTACACACGCACGCATGCACACACACACATACACACACACACACACACACATGCACACGCACGCACCTACGCACACACACGCGTGCACGCATGCGCACACACACACACACACACACACACACACACACACACACACACACACACACACACACACACACACAATACCTTACCTAGGAAGTCAATTAGGCTCGGGCCCTGTGCCGGGCTGTGTCAGAGCCAGAGTTATCCTGAGAGCGCACCCCGCAGATAACAAAATACGAGACAGAGACACGCCGCTCGTTTTGTAATTTGGACGAGGCAGCCGATGTCGGCCGGCTTGCCCTCCCCTCCTGCAGTCAGTCTGCGATACAGTAACACTGTTAAAATGAGGTTCAGTTGGTTGATGCATGAATGTCATAATGGGGAATCTGCGGGCGTTGCTTTTGTCATTGAGCGAAAGATCTAAAAACTGAAGTCTGTCGAGTAGAAAGGTGATGAAGTAATGGTCCACTTTTTCTGTCTGTAGTTTGGCCTCACTGTGTCCTCTCCTACAGGCTACTGTTCTGTGCTGTGGTCTGTGCGCCAATTGTTTCCAATTGTCTGTATACTTTTACCACTACATCTCAGAGGCAAATATTGTACTTTTACTCCACTACAGTTATATGAAACCTTTAGTAACTAAAGTTTTAGTTATACTTACTAGTTAATTTGTAGATTTGGATTATTATTACAAAAACATATATTAACCACTTCAGCCCTACTGTATATACATTTTGGCCATTTGAAAATAACCGAACTACAAGCTTGCGACGCATTGTGAGACTTTAGTTAGACTTTTTTTATTACTGTGTCCAGTTCCGAATTGCAGCCACCTATTGTTCTTTTAGAGGAGTTTTGAAAGAAGGTGTATAGGATTCATACTTGTGACAGATCAGATGATCAGTCTCCGCTCCCTATACTTATACAGACTTTCTGATGCTTGACTTTATCCACCTCCTGTTTTCCAAATTAAACCCCATGGCGACCAATGGCTGCACATTGGGGGAGACAGATGGGAACACACAGGGGGACACACAGGCTTCTGCCTACAATTTGACTCTAATCAGGGCCTTATTCAGACTCAGAAAGGACACCGAGGGAGAAGAGCTGGTCAATCAGTGAACAAGCAGGCTGTGCATGCATGGGACATCCAGCACATCTATATTTGTTCCCTGGACTCTATAATCACCCAAACCGACAGTGGTTGCCTTGGGATAACATTAACAACAAGGCTATTTTCTTTCAGCTTGGTGAACTTGGTGAGCTCCAGCTGAGTCCCTTAATTAAAGTAGGCTTTTAGGCTTAGAAAAAACACAAAAGAAAAAAATATATGTAGGAAAAAAGGAAATCTGGCTTGGGGGATGTTATGACTATATGGTCATCGCACAGACCAGTGCGCACTATACTAATTGATCTGTGTAATCTTTTTTTTGTTTTACTAGAGTGAAAATAAAGCAGCCCATTTATGTCAAATTAATTATCTTAACATGATTTATAGTATTAAGATTTGCATAATGTTGTATTTGATATGTGGAGTTCAGTTTGAAATATCCCTCAGGCCACAGGGGGGGGGGGGGGGGGGGGGGGGCGTAATGCCTGCCAGTGTGCCAAAAATAGACAATGTGGATCTGTTATTTTCAGCATGCACCATGTGAAGAAGAGACTTCCGCGCACCCACCCGGTTCCTTTTCAAGCAGGTGCATATGTGATTAGGCAGTACATGTCTATGACAACAGACCCGTACCATGTAAAGTGTTTAAAATGGTGCGAATATGGATCCATCTCCACGTCTTAGCATTAACACTCCAGATTGTATCGGGCAGGGCTCCTTTTTGCATTCATTCTTGCATGCTGTAAATTGATAAGTAATTTACATGAAAGTCTGAGATTCTATTATATGGTATTATTCTGTGAATTACTTTTGATTTGCATATCCAGAGTTTTGGGAGCTTGAGAAACCAGGCAGTCTGTGGCCTTTGGAGTGGAAGCCCTTATATCTATTATATCATAAGATAGAACTGGTTGTAAAATATTGTTGCTTTGGTAATTTATCCATTTAGACCTGAGGATGATTCTACAAATGCCATTTTTTTTCTTCTGAAAAGCCAATGTTTCTATATCAGTGGTTCTCAAAATATTTCATGTCAAGGACTCCAAAGATTATATGGAATTGGCCGCCGACCCCCATCTTCAAATATGTTGTTCCAGGGACCCCCCCCCCCCCCCCGCTCTGAAATAATATATTCAAAGATTTGTGACACAGTTTCGCGAGTTTTCAAAAACAGCAGATCTACAAGCTCGTCGCGCGGCTCGTCGCAATATGAGCTTGTAGATCTGCTATATTTCAATAGCTAAAGTATAACATCATGCTTAAAACACCAAACGGGACTCCCGTCCAGAATGGGTTAATCTGATTAGGCGTGATTCGTTGTCGTTTTTAACCCTCATATCACACCTTAAAATTCTATATTGTTCCACTTTTTGTTGCAATGACCTATAATGTTTAAGACACACAAACGTACTATACACTCACTAATACAGTATGTATTAGCGCAGCGTGTGAGGTCTAGCCTCCATTATTATAAGCCTAGTGAGAGGAGATAAAATCCCCACTCAGCATATATATGCCTTAAATTGCAGTCAGAGAGAGAGAGAGAGAGAGAGAGAGAAATGGAAAAAAAGTGACATTTCAGCAGATTTGTGTCAAAACATTCTTCATCCTCTGCTTGAACCTCATGGCCTATCCCGACCGCCAGGCCATTTGAATCTTTAAGCAGCAGGCAGGCCAAGATGAAATGCATCCCAAACAACAGCCGTGGTTAATGTTTAAAGAGAAAATAATGGAAATACAATGTCAGGATCACACCGGAGAGGATCAAAAATGTGTTTTATTACCGGGGCGAATGTGGTTAAATAATGTATTAGATGTGCATGTTTTACATCATTGTGAATACTGAAACATCAGCGAATGTGGGGAATGTACACACTGTGAGGTTGTGGATTCTAGGGAAGCAAGTAAACAAACAAGCAAACAAGGTGTTTTAATGGACATGGGGGTGGGGAGGTTGATAATGGATGCAACACCACAAACGCATGGGTTTCCTCGATAAAAGGGCTGTGACAGTTTTGCTTGCTTGGGAGTTTCTTTTTCCGACAGTTTAAAAAATCTTCATGTATTTTTGAAGCCTGCATGCTGCTCAATGCTCACACAGATCAGGTATAGATAGATCTTGTGCAAATGCTTGCATGAGAAATCACTTGAATTGAGATGATGCAGAGAAGCGCATTCAACTCTCGAATGGTGTCGCGAACCACACGTTTTTCAAGTCGTATATAGTCACTTGATGGCACTGCACAACAGCACGGAAATATGCATATCTTCATGCTTAATCCACCCATCTTAGCGTGACCTTAGTCTTTATTTTCCAGCACGGTGTTGTGCTGATTCCTAACCAAGCAGAACTGCGGGTTAACAAACATCCCGGCTAAGTATTCATCAGCACTGTCTGTGAAGTGCATTCAGGAAGGTCAGAACACTTGGAGTGCCCCGAGGACAGCACTAAAGTCACTCAAGCTTGTTTTAGTGTCTGGACAGCAGCGATACTCACACAGAGCTCAAGTATGGCCTGCCTGCGGCAGTGAGATTGAGGACAAAACTCTTGTCGTCTCTGATCACTGAGACGGTGTCCTTGGCCTTACATCTGAAACAGAGAAGATTTTGTGTGTGTGTGTGTGTGTGTGTGTGTGTGTGTGTGTGTGTGTGTGTGTGTGTGTGTGTGTTTGTGGGGAACGTCTGAAAGTTCGTACAGATTGCAGCTTTAAGTTGCCAGGTTTCCGTTCAAATGTATCACAATTATTCATATAATTTTAAAGCCAAAGTATTGTTTGCTATACTGAGATATTGTTATTTTCTCAGTGCCTGAATATTTCATTTCATTAAACCGTTATTTACCCAGGGAGGACCATTAAGAGCTAGCTCTCTTTTTCAGTACATAAATGTAGTAGCCTATACATTAAATGGTAAAAACAACAATAAAACGAATCATAAGCTAACCCCAGAACCCACCATGTTGGACAGTATAGTAATGCCTGCCAAATGACTAATACTTTTTGAAGCCAGATCATCTTTTGTGACATTGCATGTTCTTTTGACATAAAGATGTTAAACAGTGGTACAGTAGGACTGCTGTGACCTGTCAGTGGTTCTCAAAGTGGGGTCTGGGGACTCCCAAGGGTCCTTGAGGGAGTTCCAGGGGGTCCCGAGCTAAATGATAGATGTTTAGGAACCAAATGGATTCTTATGGCTCTGTAACTCAGAGAGTGTACAAATCGAACCAAATTGACCCGTTAGGGTCCATTTAGTTCCATTTGTGAACTCTCAGAGTTGAATTAACATTGATTTTACAATATAAATTGGGGTCCCAGAGATAGAAATCCCATTAGAGGTCTGTCCGTAGCCTAATGCGTGTCTAACTGAGGGTCCTTGAAATGAAAATGGTTGAAAATCACTGCTAGAGCCATGTTGGCATATATGTTCAAATGGGGGTCCGCGGGCAAATAAGTGTTCATTTGGGGGTCCTTGACGTGAAAAGGTTCTAGAACCATGCTGTAAGTTAACCGCTGTAACGGAGTGAGCTTATACCAGAATTACACCAGTGTTGATTTCGTCGACTAAAACTAAGACGAAAAAGGTTCGTCGACTACTTTTTCCACTGACGAAAACTAAATGGAAACTAAATGACTAAAATGTCAGGAAGGGACTAGTGGACAAGAGGTCCAGTATACATAATTTTACACATGGTTGCATGCTGGCTTGTAGATCGTCTTTTTTCAGCAAGTGAAAACAAAAACAGTCATTACGACGGCATCAAGGCCCGCCAAAATACATTTTGTTCGACTAAATCAACTGTAGTCGACTAAAATCTTATGGTATTTAGTCGACTAAAACTAGACTAACACTAAAACATTCCGGGTGACTAAAATGTGACTAAAACTAAATGAAAACTATTCAAGAGACTATGACCAAAACTAAAATCAAAATTTGCTGCCAAAAACAACACTGACCAGAAGCCCATAGTGAAGTTGAAGCGGCCAGGCACTAGGGGGAGCAAGTCTATCAGAAGAACATGGAAGCACTCTAATGCTGTGCAGTGGTGGGGAGGTGATCTGTACTTAAGTAAAGGCAGTAGTACCACCATGTAGAAATACTCTGCTACAAGTCAAAGTCTTGTATTCAAGTTTTACTTGAGTAATCTTACAAAAGCATATTGGCAGTACTCAAAATATTAAGTATTTTTCTTCTCTCTTTTTTTTAAGAAATATAGCTGGATAGTTGAGTAGATAAGCTATTTTGAAATAGCCGTATAAATAAATAAAGTATAAATTAGCTAGGGCTTAATTGGTGAAGTAAGTTTTGTAATAATAATAATATAAATATACAAAGTAACAGTCACTAAAGATGTCACACAATTGAAGTGGAGTAAAAAGCACAATATTTGCCTCTGAGACTGTGGAGTAGAAGTATAACGTAATTGAAACCCCAAAGTATTAGTAAAAGTACCTCAAACCTTTTAGCTATAGTACTACTTGAGTAGTTTACTTCCACCCGTGCTGCTGTACGTGTCAAGAGTTGTTGAAGGGGGTATATTAGAAGACGTGGGCTGGGTTAGGCTTTAGTGCATGTCAGAGGTATAAGGTAACCCAACAGCTAATTTCACTATTCAGATGAATTAGGCACTGACAAAACAGATATGGAATTGTGTGCTTTAAAATGTAAGTCCCTAAAGCACGATTATTCATTCACAGGCGATGTATATAGAGAATGTATTATTATTCAATTACATTATAAAAGGCACCACTGTTGCCAGACATGTACTGTAAATGTAAATGTACTACAAATAGGCCACATCCTGGTTTCGCTCATAGCAGCTCGGGGTGTTTTAAGACGGAGAGCCAAGCTGTGTGCAGGATGTTCAGTGCTGACCCAAGGAGAAAGCGGACCTCCTAGCTTTGGCTGCGACCGTTTAACTCTCACCAGGCGAGGGCTAAAAATAATCAGCCGCTGTCCAAGAACATGGAAAGAAGGGGAGGTTACAGACAAAACCCAAGGCAATTACAAAATGGTGTCATTAGTTTTTATAGTTTGCCAGGCGAGTGCTAATAAGCCATGGCTGGTAAACCATACCTGTAATTAGATGAGCATTGAGGCAGGGTTATGACATTTATTTGCCAGCTAATCCCAGGTTGTGGCTTTGCATTCCCAGCCGCACATTGGTGCGAGGTATACCTACACTGGCACGTCGGAGGTTGCTTTTGGCGAGTCCTCTTGTTGGGCCAGGAGGAGATTTATCTAGGCACGGACCTGTAGTGGTTTAAACTATAGGTCTGGCCAACACATGGTGAGAAAAAGGTAGTTCCCATAAACACTGACACTTCCAATATCATCTACACCAGATTTGAACGCCTTATTAATAACAGAAGAGTTGTGCTCATATTATCGGCTATTTTGGATGAAAATCATGCACATTCATGTGAATGCAACCTGCTGCAATCGCATCCATATCATATAGTGAGAATGCTGACATTGTAAATAGGGCCATTTTAGACCACTCATTCTCAAAGTGGGGTCCGGGGACCCCCAGGGCCCTTGAATGGGATCCCCAGCAAAATGAGGAACAGTTTAAACATTTTACATTTAATAATATTTTCTGGTTATTTGAAAATAGCCAATCTACAAACTCACAACGTGGT
Source organism: Protomyctophum parallelum (assembly GCF_964188405.1). Taxonomy (NCBI): domain Eukaryota; kingdom Metazoa; phylum Chordata; class Actinopteri; order Myctophiformes; family Myctophidae; genus Protomyctophum; species Protomyctophum parallelum. The sequence goes on along the minus strand of NC_139705.1, from coordinate 24,265,724 downwards.
AGATCGGCTTTTAAAATAGAAATTATATATTTAGACATGTTCTATTAAAATCTTTTCAAATGGGAAGCTGTGGCCTGGGAAATGAGGTGAATGGAGAAGGAATCTGCATTTTTGGAGGAACTTCCCATGCCCCCTAGCTTGGTCAGCATATGGTAGTGATTTGACAAGGAAGTGAAGGTGAGCCTCAGGTGGACTCTCTCTCTCTCTCTCTCTCTCTCTCTCTCTCTCTCTCTCTCTCTCTCTCTCTCTCTCTCTCACGCCCTGTTGCTCGCCCTCGCCACCCCTCACACATCCCCTCTATTATGTTTATGCAGGTCTATTATGCAGAATTAGGCATTTTTGTTGTGAAGCCACGATGGGACAGACAGACACACGTTGCAGTGCTTGTGGCACTCCATCACATTTGCCCCGGCTTTATTGACGAGTGTCCAAAAAGCAGGGACGCCGTCCAGGCCCAAACATCTTGCCATCAGATGCCCTGGCGCTGCGTCTCACTTTCTCTCCCATGTTCTCTCCCTGTCTCTTTCCCCATTAGAGCAGTCGGCAAACCGACCCTGTGTTGCACAAAAAGTATTTTTATTGCGGTTTGGCCTCCTGTGTGCATGATTTGTGTCAATGTCTCTCGTATATTTCTTCTCTTGTTGCCTCTTTCTCTGTGTCTTGGTTCTCTGTCCCTCACATGTCTCATTCTTTTTGGTTGTACATTTATTTGCTCGGTGACTGTTCTGGTTCACTGGAGTGTCAGAAGGACATGTCGGGAGGTTTAAACAGAAGCCAAAAAACACAGAACTTCAAAGGCAAAAACGTGCCTGCATACCCCTGAAGGTATAGCTGTGGCTGCAGGCTATAATGTGTGTTATCTGCTCCAATAGTTCAACTATCACCTGGCCTGTGGTTGTCTACCTCGACCATTTCTGTGATCAAGAGGATAAGAATGCACTGCAGCAAGCTCTGGTTGAAAGCCCAGTATCTGTCTCGCTCACACGCCACTGCCTTTTGTTTTCCATTGCTATTTCCTATTGATCTCTGTTTGCTAAGATGGGCTAATTCTGTTGCAGATCTATTTCTTTGATGTTTCTGGTTTCTGGGTTTCTTTTTAAGTCTGGTAGACTTAAAAAGCAGTCCCTGCACACAGTGTTTCAGATGAACAAGTTTAATGGAATCAGAATTTATAGATGACCAATTTAGTCACTAATTTGGAATTTTGTGTTATAATTACAGCAACTCACTTGGTCAGGCAAAAATCGCTGACTGAATCCTAACGCGGAATTAACACTGGAAAAAATAGACCATTTGCAAATTCTAGATTGGGATATTTTTGGCGAGCAACAGTCGTTTGACAAAGTATAAATCGAGCTCAAATCTACGTCCAAACTAATGGCGACAGATGACGTATCTCCCCCCAAGTTAGGGTTTTGTTAATGGGGGACCCCCACAGGTAGAGGTCTCCTTTAACAAAAACACCAGCCAGCGATTCTCTCCACCAAGGACCTGTAAAACAAAAAAAAGTAATAAATGATGACCGATTGGGCCATGTTGTAAATTCTGCCTGACCGGGCCTGATGGATGACCAGGCCTATAGGTGTGGGCCTGGCCGAGCCTGGCAGGTTTAACTAGTGTTTGGTTTCCTCCTCCCAGGAGCACGTGTCTGTCTGGAAATCACTCCAACAGGTATGGTCACAGTGGAATATTTCAGCGAAGGAATCCAGTTTTTTATGATACGTCGTACATTTTCCCTGACTCACTCTTCCTCATCCGGTGAAGTCTTGCCATAATGTAAATAAGGTCTCGCTGAATTGCTGTGTGGGCTGCTCTTGACAGTTTCCATATTAGGGTGGCAAAGATCTCTTAGTATTTTATAGGCTATACTCCGAAACACACACCCCTTAAGCTCAAAAGCATGTTAATATGTTCTCGTTCAAATGCATATTTTAACTCCAATGTCCAATACGAGTTCAGATAGCAATTGAATTAAACAAGTAAACGTGAATTGTACTTTATTCGCCTTTTATAAGTGTATACAGAAAACAAATGGTGGGTTAATGCGTTTTTTTAGACGACGTCCTTCAGTCAGAGCATCCTGAGGAAGCGACCGACTGCAAATCTCACCAGGACAGCCGTAGTACCTATTAAGTTACAGCACAATTTCACACAAGCCCTCATGTCACCAAACAAGAATGCACTCACAACTAATTGTAACCACCCACAAAGCAAGTAAAAGAACAGAGTACCCACGCTGCCACGCAGGCAGCAGGCAACACTGTCTCAGTGTCCTAGAGCTGTGGTCATCAGTGTTGTTTTTGGCAGCACATTTAGATTTTAGTTTTAGTCATATTCTCTTGAATAGTTTTCATTTCGTTTTAGTCACATTTTAGTCATGCACCCGGAATGTTTTGGTGTTAGTCTAGTTTTAGTGGACTAAATATTGTGAGATTTTAGTCGACTATACAATGTATTTTGGCGGGCCTTGATGCCGTCGTAATGGCTGATTTTACACTTGCTGAAAATTGCCGATCTAGTGTAAAATGACTTATACTGGACTCTCGTCCACTAGTCCCTTCCTAATATTTTAGTCTAGTTTTTATTCATTGTAGCTTAGTTTCCATTTAGTTTCCATTTAGTTTCGTCTTAGTTTTAGTCGACGAAATCAACACTGGTGGTCATAACCATGGATCTTTGCCTGCAGGATTCTAGAATACTCTGGTTGGTGCTCGGAAACCATATTACCATATTAGAATGGGAAGAATGAAGGATGCAAAACACTTTCATAAAAATACACTTGAGCAATATCAGGCCAGCAGAGAAAACTATGCTAGTCTTTATTGTTCATTATCAATGTGTCAATGTGTCTTTTGTTGTACTCTAGTGATTTATCAGGAGAGTTTTCTTTAATCTCCAGAAGAAGAAAAAAAATCCCAGAAAGGCAACTGGGTCTGTAACATGTATTTGTCAATTGCTGCGTGCGTGCGTGCGTATTTCATATCGGTCTGTGTGGCTAGCCTCCAGAAGATATTGGTAAATATCTGCACTGATGTTTGACTTGGCTTCCACACATCCTGTGGGGATCACATTGAATCCCTTCCCTTGTGGCTGTGTGGTAATCTTGGTTTTACGTTTGAAATCTGTAACACATTGCAGAGCCCTGTGTGTTTTCATAAAGCTCCATACAGGATGGACTCAGCACTTTTCTGAGTAAGAGCTTAGACTAAAATGATTCAGCTTTGGGCCTATTGCATTGTGATGTGCAAAATGTATAGGAGCTTTCGATCAAAGTTTAATTGATAAAGGTTGAAAAAGGTCTTGCATACTTAAAAGATTAATCATAAAAAGTTTCACTCAACTAACCACTTGTCTGACATTTTAACAACTTATATCATTGGTTCTCAACGTAGGGTCCTGGGTAGTCATTGTAGCAAGTTGTGTCGCTGCACTATAGCATCTCCTATTTTTATATACATTTTGCACAACTTTTCATGAAAATAAAAAATAGCAGATCTACAAACTCATATACGGCATGAAGTAAGGCTCTATAAGCTTAGATCTGCTTAGTAGATTGCTATTTTTGACACTATGTTAACTCATTTGCTGTGGACCCCCTGGTATGAATGTATGTGTGAATGGGTGAATGTAATGCACAATCAAGATTCATTATCTTTGTAAAGCGCCTTGGATAAAGGCGATGGTTTTACGTTTGAAAATATAAAATGCACCGTTTATGGTTAGCCAATAAGCTTGTGTGACTGCAAATTCCTGTATTTGGAGATCTTAGATATTTGGGTACTGGACTGGTTGGTACTGGTTCAGGAGGCACAACCTATAGTTTTTAACCAAATCTATCTTCGTTTGTTCTGCTGTATTTGGGGTGGGTTTGGACTTTGGGTTAGGTCTGTAAAGTGTAATCTCTTCCTAAAGAAAACGTTTCTTTAGTTGGGCAGTAAACTGTAATTTCTGTTAAAAGGTGGGAATTAAAATGGGCATATCAGCACTGTTATAGAGCGGCAATTTAAATACTCAAAACAAGGTAAATCATTTTTGTGGGCACAATTAAAAATGTCTTCCTCCATCTGTTGTAAAAATAAACCCTCCAAGTGATATTATGTTCGTTCCTGCGGGCCCATGAGATAAATCCATGCTGTCTGCTGCGATTCACTACGCCACATTAAATTCTTTTAGATCAATTAAACTTCCCAGCTCACTTTACAAGCCACCAGTCCTTATATGCTGGCTCCCCCATACCCCTTTGGAGCAGGGGAATAATACTCTACATGGGGTTAGAAGGGTGGGCTGCCAGGCCTGCTCCACTCAATTTATTGAGCCATTGCCAAATGAAGTGCATGCAGAGACTCGGGGGAATGCATGAATTAGTCATATTCTGCCTGTTTTTAATGCCTGGGAGGAGGTGGGGTGGGGACATCATATTGATGAAGTGGAGGTTCCTCTTTTCAAAGTATAGGATATATGCTTTAAAAATAATATCACATTCACGGGTAACATTTAGGTGTTGTGAAAGGGGAATACCACTCATTTTCAACATTAAACTATGTCATTACTGTATACCTTAGAGCAGCACGCACGCACGCACACTTCATAGACCCAGAGAATAGATTGTTGGTGGCATGTGATCAGTGACGTACAGTCAATGCACTCTATGGCCCGCCCTCTATAGGCCGCCTCATGGGGAGTTTAGAATGGGCAGTTTTTTACAATTCCAGTTATACTATGTAACATGTCTGTGTCTTGAGAAACAATAACCATATGCCATCAGGGACGTGCAGAGAGTGTTAGAGAGGCAGGGGCTGAAATCCCGTAAGAGGGCACTTTTGGACAAAAACAGCGACACGTTGTGAGCTTGTAGATCAGCTATTTTCGGGGCACAACCCAGCACTCTTTAGCTAGTGGAGATGCGTACGACATGGATTTCTAAACAAATTTGTTCAACGCAAGTTCAAGTTCAGGAGACTTTGGGGGGAAAAAAGCAATTCTCCTGAATGCTGCATGCCTTCCAACATGGCATAGAAAGGAGTGGCATAAATTGTTGCATTTATTACACCATAGTAAATGCTGCATTTGTGGTCTGGAAAGGGCAGTTGTTTTACAGAGGGGTAAATGGGCAGGGGCTGAAGCCCCCTTTGATATCTTTGTGTGCACGTCCCTGTATGCCATAATGCGCTATATTGTCTTGCACAGTAATTATTGATTCATAAGTGCAGACATGGTATGGAAGGAGGAAATCCCTTGGTGACATAGATGAACTTATTTGGACTGGTAAGGTGGTGACGTTTCTAAACGAACATGATAACGTTGGTATTCCACTTTATTAGTGTGTATTTATGAAGCACAGCATGAAGAATATATCTTACTAAATCGCTAAAAAAAACAAATGTCAAATAATATCACATCACCTCAAAACAAATAAATAAACAAAAGAAAAAAAGTGGGCACACAATAGCAATATAACATTAATGTTTCACTGATTTCAGCAATAAATAATTCAGATGAATAACTGCTGTCTGCATTACTGTCTGGCTATGTGACAGTCCAAACATAACCAAAGCATAAATCTAGCACTTGCAAAGTCAAGGCTGCATGCTTAATGGAAGACATGGGAGTGTGGTCCCGTATGTTGGTTGCTGTTTACGAGCGAAAGTTGTCTGGATTCCTCTTCCTGTATTTTTAGATGGAGGGATGGTCTGAGAGTCAACAGGTGGATAATACATGTGCATGGGGGTCCGAGAATGAAAGTTTGTGAGTGAACAGATTTGCGTCTCCGCTGCCATTGAATGTCCCAACACAACAATAATAATTCAAACGGAATCTTGAGACTATCGAAGGAACTCCTGGAAATGTCCGATAGGCCCTGCATGTTTTGCCATAATACACAAAAACTCCCTGAACACCATTGTTTGTATCAGATGGGTTAATTCATCTTCCATCGTCTCATATCCTTTTTCCTGAAGTGTGTTTGTGTGTGTAGAACATTACACCTCCACTGTGCTATTTGTGCACACCATAAAGGTCATTTTCACTCCCTTCGTTTTCGCCCGTAGTTATTATACACATTCACAGGCCATTAAACCTTCAACGAGCTGTAAGCCAAGACCCAAATTATGAATCATTTCATAATGCACAATACCTAAGAAAATATAATTATGTTCCTATTGTTGTTAATAAAGCAAATTGGGCTGGATGTGCTCCCCGAATGAGTAGACATGTTATGAACTGCATGTGTGGGGGGAGGGGTGAGGGGAATTAATTGTTTTACAGACCTGCACCCCCTTCGGGGGCTTTGAGAGTTAAGGTGCGTGCTGAAGTCTACCTAAGTAAATTCACTTTATGACAGCGCTGCGACATGTGCATCTGTGATTTCACACGCTTAATGTAAAAATTTACAGTTGCGGGATTGAATGACAGCCAGCCTGCAGGGAGGGGCTGGCGAGTGGGCGTAATCGGAGCCCCCGGAGAACAAAGCGGGTGTTTTTGCCCCCCCCCCCCCTTCGTCGTGCATGCTTCCCCGGTTTGCCACCCCTCCCCATGTGCCTTCCACCGCCCACCCCCGCCTCGGGTTTACAGCTGCGGAGGTGTGATCCAAGCGCCATGGCTGGCGTTATAACCGTTAAGCGAGTTGAGCGCCACGCCACTTCTAATGGCCAGAGGCTCTTAATGACCAAAACACCTGGACCCGTGGAGAAGTGGGCATGGGGGGTTTTTTGGGAGTGGTGGGGGGGACGGGGGGGGGACGGACAGATCCTGGTGGTGGTGGATGCTGTTTGTGTGCTGGTATAGTGTGAAGGGGTATGGAGGCTGCATGGCCGTATCGTCCCCCAACACCCCATACATGGTCACTGACTGACTGGTGGACTGATTGACGGACTTGATCCGCGGCTTTGGAGGGCCCATGGTCATTTATGTGTTTGCAGTTCAAACGTGGATTAGGCACGCTCGTCCCTCGGTGTCATGTTCAATGGCACACCGGCTTCTCCTGGCAATTGATACTCGCGCACACACACACACACACACACACACACACACACACACACACACACACACACACACACACACACACACACACACTCTTTACCCAGTATTGATTTAGCGCCCTATAGATTATCAGCCAGCCCCATCACGTGATTAAGCCACAAGTCCAGCAGTGCAGAGATTTAAAAAACGATTGCTTTCCTAGTCATTCAGGTTATTCGAGATCTATTACAGTTAGGGAGATTAAGCCATTTACCTACTGTATGATGTGTGGAGCCAAAAGTCCAGTGTTTGTCCTTCAGTTCAATTCAACATTTATTGCACGCGGAAAATAAACATACAGAACCAAACTAATGGGTTGCGGAGGAGTTTAGCAAGCTGTAATTGTGTTAATTGAACTTTGAGGGTGTACAAATGGAACCTAATGGACCTCTAAGGGTTCATTTGTATACTCGTGTCCATTTGGTTTCATTGTGCATGCAGTAAAAAGTGGGACTTCCACAACCATCTTTTTTATGCTAAACGTCTTGAGTTGTCACTTCACTGAAAGTTGCACATTTTCACCATAAATTGTATTCGGAAGAAAGGGTGTGGTTTCTTCCTTTTGGTGTTCGATTACAGCGTGAGAGAAAAGTGACACCACTGACACAAACATGGAATATTCATTAAAGGGGTTTTTCTTTCACGGTACTTAAAGGCTCATTTTCAGAAGCAGAAAGCCAGTGGTTGTAGTTAAACACAATGTACACCATACGCCAATGCAATGGCATGTGGTAAATCACAGCAAAAAAATAATATATATATATACACACACACTGATACACACTTTTTTTTTTTTTTTGCTGTGACCCAAACTATTTTCATATCACCCAAACTATCAAACAAAAATTCTGGGGGGGAACTTAATTGTCTCCACCAGGCTGAAGGCATGAGAGTATGTTTTGCACTCCGTCCGTGTGTGTGTGCGTGCGTCCGTCCGTCCGTCCTTCCTTCCGTCCGTCCGTTACCAGCTAATCTCCGGCACCGTTGGCCTGATCCATGCCAAACTTTGCACACACAGGCCGATTTAGGCAAAACACATTTCTGTACATTACTCGTAAACATTTTATCCATACATCACACAATTCGGTATACACTATCTCCATAGTCATGTGATCAACACGGATCTGCACCATTTCCCATCTTCCATCCTGATTGGCTAAGATTCGCTTCCAAAGCTCACATGATTGGTCCGTTTCGAACAAAATGCTACAAATCACAAACGCAGTGTGCAATTTCTGTGAAATTATGCACGCACATTTGGTGCTATAACAGGGCAATTCCTGTTTTTACCTATAACTGCATCGATCTGTATACAATTTATGTATGCGCACTACCTAGAGGCCATGGAAAAACATTTTCCCTGCATCCCTCCACATCTGCTATAGTTATAGCGCAACCATGAGGCCGATTTCTGGAAAACACATTGTTTATGTTAGTGGCACGGATTTCATCCAAATCTCACGCAAATCGGTACACATGATCTCTAGTCATGTGATCAAGACGAGTCTGTTGGATTTCTCAGATTCTACACTGATTGGCTAAGATTGCCTTCCAAAGTTTTCTGGAGTGGCCCGTTTTGTATAAAATGTCCTGCTCATCCAGAATTCTATCCTCAGAGATGCTATGAGTGAAAATTGTTGCAAAAAACAAAACAAAAAAACATCCTCCTAAACATGTTGCCAAACATTACACACACTCCTATACCCTCCTGGTGGAGACCTGTGCCCGGAAGGGCACCTTTTTCTAGTCTGTAATGTTTGTTTTAGCAATAAGTTAATGTTCAAAACATAAATACATAAATGTAAGGAAAATGTATTTTGTCTAATGAAAAAAGATCAAGCTCTTTCTTTAGCACCCAGTTATACATTGTAAAATGTTTTTAGCCAACGCTAATAAATCTAATATACTGTATACCACACATTTGTTATTGATTCTCATAGATTATATTGCTGATTTTCAATATCAAAAGAGCAGTCAGAGCCTTAAGTTGGATGTGTAAATATTAAATAAGCACCTCTTCCAATAAGCACCTCTTCCAACCTGATCTCGGCTGTCCCACGAACTATAGCAGCCAAAAAGTATTTTTGATAAGTGGTATTTCATATAGTCTAACTAAATGGGTGAACCAGTATAATTTAACATGCCGATGATCATTTATAGCCTATATACGCTTATGAAATTTAAACTCTAGGACATTTAAAATGCACATATAAAAAGTAATGACGGTGATGGACTGATTAGGTCCCAGACCACTGCTTTTAGAAGCCTGCAGTACTTTTAGCCACCTGGTGCTCAGTAATGTGACAGTCCCCTGCACCTGGTTCCAATAGAACCTATAGCACAGGTCTAGTCCCCACTGTCAGTCTGCACTGGCCTGCTTGCCAATCCCCTGCGCACACACACACACACACACACACACACACACACACACACACACACACACACACACACACACACACACACACACACACAGGCACTGCACACATACACTGCACGCACGTGCACACACACCCCCCCCCTTGCTCCATTTCGTCAAAAGAAGCTGCTGTTATTCCAGCGGTGAGTAGTAGTAAACCTGCAATAAAGCCATGGCACGGCCCCTATGTGCAGTATGGGTAATGGTCCATATACTTTAATGGTACACCGGACCAGGCCATATATTTTCATACATTTTCTCTCATGTGAGTTTCATAACGCTAAAGGGGATGGAATGGAAGTATTTTTGGGTTCCACCTGGTGTTTGTTTTTGGTGTGTGAGCGTGCGTGTGAGAATGTTGTCACACATGTGGATGTGGGTTTACAGTGAAAAACAGGTTTAGGCAATTCGAGTGAGAGATGGGAAACGTTGTCGTTTTATGCCGGATATTGAGAACATTTCATGACTGTTATGTTCACCATCCACAAATCCTATCTATAGATGGAATTTATAGCTATCATCTAATAATTGTACTGTGACTTTACAACTCATAGTGTATGTGTTTCAATGATAAGCAGCATTACTATAAGTTATAGTTATGTTAACTTTATGAACTAAATCCAAACACATTGGACATACAAAAGCGGGTCATATTTGGAATTGTAACAGCTGATATCAATAATACTGTATATCAGTATTCTGAGGGCCGCATTAAGTGAAGGTGGGGGCCGCCAGTTGCCCAATTATTCAATCAAAGCAAACGGCATAAACAATATTAGTTTGCCTTTTCTACAAAAATAAAAGTTATTTAGTTACAACGCTGCAGCCTGTCACACGCGCCAAGTTGACATTCTCGGAGGACAGTATGGTGTATGAGGGCAAGACGGGCAGTGTCGGTAGGCCAATCAGAGGCAGGAGGGCGTTACCATGTCTATGCTCGGACGTAGAATAGATTCACGCAGACACTGATGGGCCATTATGAGTATGATAATTTTATGATTCATTACTGTAGTTTATGCTCTTTCAAGGGGAGAAATTCTGTTCAGTAGATATAAGCTAAAAGGCAAAAAAAATGAATAAAACTTTTGCAGTTGTTGGAGTTTTGGGTAATTTTAGTTTCAGTCTGAAATGGAAGCAAGTACGTTTCTGAACTTATCAGAGCGCCCTATCTCTTCTGGCTATGGGACGTTACCTCTGCTGCACACGAGACAGCCAGCTAAGCTCGTTTGCTACTACGTGGCTTAGTTATTTCTAAGCTATAATGTTTTCAGATATATATGTTATAGCGTGCTGATTATTATGTTTAAAACGAGTAATACACTGTCTGCAGGTCAACTTGAATGAGATTAAAAATGGATTAGCTCTAATTAATATCAGGTGTGTTTGAATGAAAGTGCAGCTATAGGAATCAAACGGGTGATTGAAATCAAGATTCATTTATATTCAAGAAACCGTTGTATCATCACGCAGCACGTTTTTGTTCACTTCATTAGAATTGGCATTTTAGTGACTTTTGATATAAAGTTCACATCCGTGTGAAGTGAGGTGCGCTCTTATCATCGTACATCATCATGACGTATAATAGATATATGCTCAGACACTATGATGTAAAATTTTGCATTCATTGTCAATGGCAATTTATTAATGTTTGTGTAGGACGAAGATCTATTCTACACTAATAGCTGAATATAGCGCGCCCCTCAAAAAAAATCCCATTGTTTTGCCATCTATTGTTACTATAGATATGCCCATATGATGACCACGGATATGCTCTAAAAGTGTGATTTTATTTTATTTTGTATTATCTTTTTATTTGAACGCACCGGTTATATTCCATCCAGGTCCCGGACTATAGCCGATTGAAAATGCTTCCGTGTTCCCGGAAGTGTGTAAATGTTGTCGCTCTGCGCCTTTTAGAGCCATTTAGTGGTGGCAGGGAAGGAGTTTTTTTTATTAAAGAACTCATTTTTGTATTTTAATATGTTATTGTCTTAATTTTTGTATAATTATAGATTTTAAAGTATAGTTATAGTGCTCAGTGAGTATACTGCCCTTTACTGTATTCAGGGCTCTATGCTAGTGTATTTTCAGTTTCCTGTTATTGTGGGGAGAGATTTTGCGATCGATAAGGGTTGATCTGCTACTTTCTGCATTCTGGGGTTTAATTAAGTGGTTAATCCTTTCTCCACTCCCAACCTTGATTGTAAAAGATCTTAAAGCTGTCATGTCACTATATTATTGAGATGTCTACTAGCACTGAGACAGCAACTCCCGCACTGACACTATCCTCTCCCTTATACATATATTTCATGGCAACAAGAGAAAGATAGGCCTTTGCACCGCAACCACTAAATACCCCTTAGAATTCAATCCAAATGTGGTAATAGACAACATGCATTTGGGAGTGCGGATGTAACCCCAGAGTACAGACCACAACATGATACTGACGATCGGCGTTAAATTTGTGGTAGAAATGGTTGTCTAAACACACAGAAGCGCTGACAGGCTAGGGCCCTGTGTTTACCGCTCCCTTGGGAAGGGATGGTGTCTGCTTGTAGGACAAGACTGGAGGATGGGACTTATTTGGATAAAGCGATATATAACAACAGCCGGCGCACACGCAAAGACATTCGGAGGAAACTGATTAAAGACTTTTTTTATGTGAGAAGAGGAGGAGGAGGAGGAGGAGGGGTGGGTGTCTGTTTCTGGTAGACAGAGAAACCAAATCAAAACGGGTTCTCTGCCAAAATGTCTTGGAATGCAGCTGTCCTCGGTCGGTTGTGGGTCGCAGATGCTTCCTGGTTAATCAGCGCTTCCTGCAGATCAAACGAAGGATGTCAGAGTCAAACTCACTTTATTCATCATCAAGTGCAATGAATGGATACGCACGAAACAATGTTGATGTTCACATTGTAACATTAGTGTATGCTGTTACACATGAACAGCAGAACCGCAAGTGCAGTGCAAAGAGAACTGAGCAGAGCTCTACCGTCTATGTTGGGTGGAAACCTTGTATGTCCAAAATTTTATTATTTACTGTAATTAAATTGTGAAAATAGACAAAATCTGCGGCACATCGTGAGCTTGTAGATCGTCTATTTTCTCTACTCTTGTATGACATTACTCAAAGTACTCCTCATATGTCCAAAACTCTTAATTTTCAGGATTCAAATTCTAGCTAATCAACCAGCTAACAGGGCACCTTCTGTGTGACTGGGAATACATGTCACGGGCGTAACATACATTTCAATATGAATGTGTACTGCTGAACCTAAACATATGGGGGAAATTAGTCTACACAGGATCAGGCTGCTCTGTGTGAGACACATATACACACACGCGCACAGCACACAATAGGACACTAGGAAATACTTTGAGATGTCTTTTGACGATTTTGAATCTAAATCCAAATGCATCCCAATGACTCAAAACTACACATTTGTCATCATCTTTAATCTATCCATTTGTGACTCTTGAGTGTACAAATGGAACCAAATGGCTCCACTGCATGGAGCAAATTTGCGATTTGTACTTGCACATCAAATTGACACTCAGAAGTTGACAGTGAATGTGACTGGGGGTTTGATAGGTGATATAGAAGAAGGTGAAAGTGATTTTGATCTCCACATGTGCTGCATGCTTGGTGCTATACAGCTCAACCCTGCTGCTCTCCCCTCAGCTGTGGCCTGTTCGCACCTCATTGTGTCCATCCAACCTGCACACTATATACACACACACACACACACACACACACACGCACGCTGATACTCAGTAGATCTTAACTCCATTCCCCTCTCCGCTTACTGTACACTACAGCTTTGGCCAGGAAGGATCTTTCACAACTCAACTTGCCAGGCCACCCAAAAAGCAAGATGACTCTCCAGGAGTCTTCCAGGACCTGCTGCTCCCACTGTACTGCCTATAGTCCTTGGGTTTCAGCAGACCAGAGGAAATGAGAGATGGAGAGCGGGGGGGGGGGGGGGGGGAAGAGAGAGAGAGAGAGAGAGAGCCGTGTGGAAGCACACCAGTGGAGTAACAAACCTGATTTATTATCACCAAAAATCAGCTGCAGATGTCAGCTCACTGACGCCAATTACAGACACTCACGCAAAGACCTGCTCAGACCCCCAAAACGCACTCTTCATGCTCACACACGCACGCATGCGCACACACACACCCACACACACACACACACACACACACACACACACACACACACACACACACACACACACACACAGACTTTATGTAAAGATTTCCTCTGCCTCATAAACTCCCCCTATACACACTTACCTATAGTATACCTGTATGCATTCATAGGCAAGAACACATGTGCACGCACAAACACACGCACGCACAAACACACACACACACACACACACACACACACGCACAAACACACACACACACACACACACACACACACACACACACACACACACACACACACACACACACACACACACACACACACACTTTATGAAAAGATTTCCTCTGCCTCATAAACTCCCTCTTACATAGCCCTACTTAACTACAGTAAGGACACATGCACGCACACATACGCCACTACCTCTCCATTTGACAACTTCACAATTCCCCTGTCAGAGCATGCAGTGAACGTGGAGCATTCACTGGAACGCTTCCTACGGCTCTCTTAATGAAACCCAATGATGGATAATGATGGTCTCCATAAATGTCAGAAGGGGGAGGGTGTTGATCTTTCTTCCCTGAAGCGTTTTTCTTCCCCAGCGTCGTTCCAAGATCTTGGTTGTTATGTGCTATTTCGGGTGGTTACGGTAATCGCCCAGCTATCCTCTGGATTTTAGCATATTATCTATATCATATTATCTGATTTTTGGATTTAGTTTGTTCAGACGGAGGAAGATGTGATTGGGGCGCTGTTTTGATCTTCTTTTTGGATTGCACACACAACCAAATGCTCACCTGGCTTGCACTTGTTGAGCACTTGACCTCGCCCTGGCTCAAACGGTGCAACCTCTGCTCACCAACATCTCATGGCCGATTGGAGTTGACCGATTCTACAAATGCTTTCTAAATCACTTTCAAGATTTTGCAACTATGTTCAAAAATACCAGATGTACTAGAAAATAGCCGCTGTGACGTTTTAGCAAAGGTTTTCCCCAGAATTCTGATGCTGGGGTTTATGTGGTCAGTTACAGTATGTACAGTATGCGTGCAGTTAGGAAGCTGTCATGATGTAGCATTATAACTACAATAACAACATTGTTGTTGTTCAAGGTCATTGCTTTCTGCTGGCCAGTTGAATCTCCAGGTCACAAAAAGGAACGTTTAAAGACCAGAGGTGACCGAGCCTTTTCTGTCATATCCCCCAAACTGTGGAATGAGCTCCCTTCCGTCACATGTGAAACTGGCCCCCACCATCCAGACTTTTAAATCTCGCCTTAAGACCCACCTGTACACCTTGGCTTTTAATTCCATTTCAGAGTTCTGTGTTTTTCTGTGTCTTTGTTGTTATGTGTCCGGTTTTGCTGGTGTCTTATGTTGTGCTTTATATTGTATTTAACTTTTAACTTTCTGTACAGCACTTTGTAAACCTTGGATTGGATTGAGTGTGTTCACTATATTTTGATGGTAGCCTTTCATGCACGTTCTCTATATAAAATTATAATATTGTAGTAGATTTTCTTTCCCTTTCCAGATTGGTTTTGAACAGGTGTGACACAAATATTGTTTGGCCAAATTATATTTCTCTGAAGATAATGTCAGTGAAAACTGAAGCTGTTAATGGTGGTGCTATAAGAGGTGAATGTGAAAACCTTGGGGCAGAGGTTCAGCTGTGGCATTCAGGGAGTGTGTGTGCAGATTATTGCTGTGACTCAAGCCAACGGTGCCGGAGATTAGCTGTCCACAGACCGACGGACACACGGACGGACACACACACAAACGGACGGACAGACGGAGTGTAATAACATAATCTCTCCCCATGCCTTCGGCCTGGTGGAGACAATGATGTGCTAAAGTGCCTCTATGTGAGCTTGGCCCTGTGGTGTGCTGTGGCAGTGATCTGTGATCATGTGGTTTGCAGCATGCACGTGGCAGAGTGACCTGTGCTCTGGTCACGGTGTGCTTTCATTGGGACAGCGACACAGTGATAAGTACAGAGATCTAAAGATACATGCAGAGATATCAATCCATTCATCTTCAACCGCTTATACGTAGTCGGGTGACGGGTCGCGGGGCAACAGTTCCACCAGAGAGCTCCAGACATTCCTCTCCAGAGCAACATTAGTGACTTCCTCCTGACGGATCCCAAGGCGTTCCAAGGCCAGTGAGTCGATGTAATCCCTCCATCTGCGCCTTGGTCTGCCCCGAGGTCTCCTCCCAGTGGGACGTGCGTCGAGGACCTCCCTAGGGAGATGCTCGAGAGGCATCCTAACCAGATGCCCAAACCACCTAAGCTGGCTCCTTTCCAGGCGAAGAAGCAGCGGCTCTACTCCCCCGAGTCTCCCCTGCGTGACTGGACTTCTCGCCCTATCTCTAAGGGAGATGCCAACTAATTTTGTCCGCTTGTATTCGTGACCTCATTCTTTCGGCTTATATATTTTCTAAATCTTTCTGAAAAACGTATATTGAGTATATAAATTAAAATACAATTCAAAATTGTAAAACAGAGGCCACACAGTAAAATCCAAAAGCTATTGACAATTTTCTCTTTCATCCGTGCATTGGGTTTGTTCATCACCACAGTCAAGTATATAGAACCTTCATACAGCTGCCATTGTCAGCACAACTGGCCCTGTAAATATACCATTACAGGCAGAATTGTTGGCCCCTATCAAACCTCAATACAATAGGGTTAGTAGGGTACAGATGTGTGAATGACATTTATAATGGGATTCCTGTAATAACACAGACACACAAACTCGCATACATACATGTGCAGTAATGTTTTATTATGCTATTACCTTCATATGAGGTTGCTACTGCAGCACTATTTACAGAAATGTGGCAAGTGTGGCCAAAGTGTACAGGATGCAAGGGAGAACCTCTTGAGAACCTTGGCACGACGGTGTCCCACACCACAAAATAGCCAATCTACAAGCTCACAAGCTGGTTATAGTGGCTTATAGATTTTGGCACAGGCCACCATGTACGAGTCCACTAGGTATAAATCAGACATTAGTTCATCGCTGATGACTGCACAGGTGACTTTTATCATTTAGCCTATGGACCATGTTAATGTTGCTGCACTAACCCTGTGTAAATTTAAGCCATGCTAATTACATGTTCAATTACAACGTCTGCAGCCAGTGACAAGACAGATTATATGAAGTTCTGATTCAAGATATTTAGGCGCATGTGATGAATATACAGTTCATTTGCCATGATAAATGCAGCGCAGCTGAAACCACAGGACTCAGGGGTCTGACTGCATGGCTCCACAACCCCCCCCCCCCCCCCCCAATGTTCTTAATGTTACATGCAATTGGTGTACATTCATCATGTACTCACTTTGCCAATTGGCCCTATATATATACTGCAACAAAATTGAAACACCAGATTCGAAAGATAGTTCATTCTGATCCAAAATATTTATGTGATAAATGTACAACTCATTCTCGCTATGGTTGAGTGGCTAATTAAGATGAATCTGGCACGTTTGGATCTGACTGAACCCCCAATACTTTTTCCTTTTCGGGGCAGTGATGTAGCACATGCTCAGCCAGTCTAATCAGAGGTTAATACGTCGGTTTACACTTAGCGAAGGATCCCTGAACTAAATAACAATAAAGCGCAGGCTAATTAGTGTGTTTATGAGGCCACCTTCATTTTGACAGATGACCATGCGTCTGTTTATCGCCGCTAGCTAGCTAGCAGAGCTAGCCTAACGTAAACACCTGAGCAAAGTGTCCAGTACTGTTAGTGACAGACCAAATTGTAAAAACATTTACGGGATTAAGATGGTGGGGGGTCAAGAGTGGATTAGAGAGTGTGTGTGCTCGCGCAAATACGTGCCATGCGTGTGTGGGGGATGTGTGTGTTTAGGCTATACGTATAAGTGTGCACATAAGCATAGTTATGTATGTGTCTATACATGTATGTGTGTGTTATGTGCGTTTGCATGTGTGTTGGTCAGCTGATTTATAACCCAGACAGCTTTTTTGAGTGGTGCAACCACTCCTACAAGCAGCAATGGCCGTGTACCTGTGTGTGTATGTACCTGTGTTTGTACCTGTTTGTATGTATGTATAAGTGAGCACGAGTATGTGACTTAATAATAGCAGTAGGGGGCGCCAGAAACAGTGAGAGGGGTAGTAGCAGCAATGTCCGTGTACCTGTGTGTGTGTGTGTGTGTGTGTGTGTGTGTGTGTGTACCTGTTTGTATGTATAAGTGAGCACGATTATGTGACTTAATAATAGCAGTAGGGGGCGCCAGAAACAGTGAGAGGGGTAGTGCTGTGTCTCTAATGAGAGAGAGAGAGGGGGGGGGGGAGAATTGCACCACTCAGTTCACACGTGTGTGATGTTTTTGCTGAGTTCGGCACTTTTGGAAATAGTGTCGAGTTGTTTTTTTTTCCTCTCTCTCTCTCTCTCTCTCATATTTTGTTCCCTTGTTGGAGGGACCTATACTCTATGAATAAATAGCAGCACTGTTTCTTTTTCTCTATCACGCCTTCAGGGCACGATCATAGACCCCAGGCTAATGCTGCACACACACACACACGCGTACGTACACATACACACTGTTCCGTATGGAATTGGAAATGGAATGAGAATGGAAGATTATTACAAACAAGAAAGATAAAAAAGGGCTATATTCAGACTACAGTGAAACAGATAGCGTGATCTGATAGCTTAGCCGCGGCAGGTTTCCATTTGCAGATTTTATTGTGGACTTGATTCAATCCGTCACATTTCACATTACTGTTGACGTGAACATTTCATAACGTCTTAGTGTGTAGGCTATGGCTCACAGCACTGCTGTCATTGCTATAGAGTCGTCCAATGGTTCCCAAAGTGTGGTCCGGGGGTCCTTGAGGGAGTTCCAGGGGGTCCCGAGCTAAATTATTGTTTGGAACCAAATTGACCCTTATGGGTCTGTAACTCTGAGTGTGTACAAATGGAACCAAACGGACCCTGAGAAACACATTCAAACATATTTTCTTTCACATGAATTCCATAACAAAACCATGAATTAAGTGAAAATAGCAGATCTGAGGTCGGGGACACAAAATAGCATATCGTAGATCGTCTATCTTCACTTGTTTGGGATATTTACAGTAAGGTCAACACTGGGCGACAGTACTGTCACTGGTCCAGCCCACTAGATGAATTAGCCATCTACAGACATTTAAGATAAGACCCATCGTTCAAACACAGCCATGGTGGGAAAGATTTTTTTTTATTTTTTAATATTGGTTATTAATGACAGACAAGTGTATTTTTGTTAAGTTTAAGATTTTCTGTATATGCTGAAATATTCTAACCATGCCTGCCTTCTGTCTTGTATTCCCTTTCATGTACAGGAACGTGTAACATTTGTGGAAGGTGATACTTTTTCCCTGTATGTATTTCTTACAGACATAAGATGGCTTAAATGTGATTCAATGACACAATTATTGCATCAAACAAGGAAATGCATAGAGTATAAGCCTATAACACCCAGCAGCATTTAATTGCCAAATTAGTGGATAAAGCTGTTACTGATAAGTATATTTACAGTTTAAACACTTTTATCTTATAACATAGACCTAACGTACTAGTAGGCTACTTTAATTTCTAATAATATTTGGGAATAGGAGATAGACATGACACGACACAATAAAGCCATATTTATAGCCTAGTTTTGTGTCGCATGCCAAAATAGCAGAAATAAGCTCACAATACGTCACAGATACATTTGAGCCTAAGAGTGATTCATGAGGCATAGTTAAGCATGCTAGCCTAATGTGCTAACTGATAGCACATTAGGCTAGCAGTGTGCAGTCATGAATGAGTGAACATGGCCGGTGCATATAGTGTTTCAGCTGAGACCCCCCTAGCTTAATTAGTTTAACATTAGCAACCACAATCAAACATGCTGTTCTCAAGTACGGGAAGTCATAAACCTCAATATTTACTCAGTGTACCCCTGTTTGCACCATTAAACGTGCTAATAGGTAATAATGCCTTTCCCTCCACTGATAACAAGTGCATTTAGCACTTTCAAACTGGGTGTGTGATGATTAGGCCTATTATTTGATTGCAGACTTTGAAAAAAGTGACCTAACATTACTGCCATTAGCCTAGAAGACAGGGTGAATGTATAGGATTGCTCTGTTGGTTTCTGTGGACAGTGGACTGTATAATAATGACTTGCTAACACAGTTTTATCATGTAGTACTCCATTATGACGTGGTGCGTATGATAGAGGTTCCACCTCTGCACGATACTGAAATGATAAGACATTTCAGCTTGACATTTATCATCTCCCAGACAGCCCCCATGCACCACCTCTTATCCTCACCCCAGTCTTACACTCTGACACTAAGTGAAATCTCATCCAGTGTCACCATCTAATAGCCCCCCCCCCCC
>NC_139705.1:24220734-24240734 GCF_964188405.1 Protomyctophum parallelum | reverse complement strand
AGCCTTCTGATTGGTCCCTGACTGACTAACCAGCAGGTTCTTTCTGACTTGTTCCGCCCGGTTCCGTCTTGTTTATGTTGAATTTGCTAAAACATCATGTTTGGAAAAAACTAAAAACAAACGTGATATGCCCAGCCCACAGTGCACCTGTGATGTTCCTTTTTACTGTCACCAAGTTTAAAATAAACAAAATATCAATACAAAGCATCTGAAAACACGTCATTTCAATAGTAGTGGATGGAGAGAAAGGATTTTTGTCCTACCACAAAACGGCAACCAATGGGTGTGAAGAGGGGCAGAACCACGGGCGGGACTTGACAAAGGGTGAATTGGTTGTGAGTGCTCTGAGTTAAACACTGAGATTTGGACAGCGAATTTCAGTGGTTCCCAAAAGAGAAATTAGAAGTTTGCACAGGACCCAAACTAGTGATAACAGCCGATCTACTAGCTAGTAGATCTGCTATTTTTACTAGTGTTTGGGATTAACCAGTGGCATATTTGATCTCCAGGTGACAGCCTGCAGACAGCATGTCAGGGGATGGAGAGAACAGGTGACTCTGTCTGAGCACAGCAACATTTATGAAGGAAAGAAATGGACGACACACTCAAGCAAAGAATCCAAAGTGAATGGAGGGAGAGAGGGAGTGGAGAGAGGAGTGCATGAAGCGAAGGAGTCCATTAAAAAAGAATGACTGCTGCACAAAAAAACTAAAAAAACAAGAGAGAGAGAGAAAATCCCTATGGCAGCATACAATGCCATAGCCGGGGTTAAGTGCTAGGATTTCAGCCGATGGGGGATTTGGGGGTCCCTGCGTTTTTAAGCCTCTGTCCCCAAACCTCTCCTTCTCTCCCTGCTTCCATAACACACACACATGCATAGACTCACACACTTGTACACACACACACACGCATGCACGCATGCACGCACGCACGCACGCACGCACGCACGCATGTGCGTCCTCCCTCCTGGGTCCCCAGTCATCTGCCATAATCAGAACGATGATATACGGGCCCCATTAAAAGAGAGGGGCCGCTGACATGAGGGACAATAGACCCTCACAGCATGTCCAGGAAACCAACCCATCCAGGTGCACTCCCTCTCTCCCCCCTCTCTCACTCTCCCTCTTTCTCACACACTCCCTCCGTCTGTCTCTCACTCACTTTCCTTCTCTCTCGCTCTCTTGCTCTCTTGCTCTCTTGCTCTCTCTCTCGCACGCACGCACGCACGCACGCATGCACGCACGCACGCACGCATGCACGCACGCACGCACGCACGCACGCACGCACGCACGCACGCGCACTCACGCACACTCTCTCACACACTCCATTTCTATCACTGTCTCCTCTCTCACGTCTGTCCTCTATTCCCCATCTCTCTCTCTCGTGAGCGCGTGCACACACACACACACACACACACACACACACACACACACACACACTCACACACACACACACACTTTGCTGTCCTTTCATTTCCCCTCAACAAGTCGTCCTGCTCCCACTGAGTACGGAGTAATGAGGGAAGAGTATTAGGAGAGAGAGATTTGCAGCCCTAGCTGGGTTGTAAGAGAGTAAGATAGAGAGGGGGGGTAGACTAGAGGAGTGAGGGAATATAGAGGTAGAGCTCAGGTATGTTGAAAAGACATCTGAGACGACCATGATAGAGAATCAGTGGGCTTGAAACAATGGTCATAATAAAGCCCTCTCTTTTCAACATCTCTCTCTCACTCACACTCTCTCTCTCTCTCTCTCTCTCTCTCTCTCTCTCTACCTGACCTACCGCAGAGCATGCTGGAGAAGTGGAGCGAGCGACGGGAGGATGGGAGGATGGATGGAGCGACTGACGGGGTCGGTGTGTCATCGGACACATCCCCTCTGACAGCCACGGGCCACGTCTGTCAGCAGGTGATTTAAACTGCAGGAGGGGACCTCGCAATGCACCACACACACACTCACAGTGACATAGATATGCACTATCTATCGCTGCACATGCACAGTGCTGCATGTGCATAACGGAAAGAGACAGTGCCACAGGTCTGTCCTCAGTCTGGTGTGTGTGTGTGTGTGTGTGTGTGCGTGCGTGCGTGCATGAGCATATGAGTGAATGACTTTCTCTTTCTATGTGGTGCCTCTGTATCTCCATGTGTATCCTGCCAGCCTTCAGCGGTCCGTGAAGGGACACAGAAGCCCACCCCTGTCCCCTCTTAGGGGGGGCCGGTGGCCCCAGACACCGTCACCAATACTCCACCTCCACCAGACCCCCAAGAGCCTCCAGGCAGGCTCCACTGAACACCACACCCCCCCCCCCCCCCCTGCTCCCACTCCACCCCTCCCGCCTCTGAGCCAGACAGTCAGTTAATACGCGCTCACTATCTGCCTATACACTCCGTGTGTGGTCCCCGGCCCTGCGCCGCAGCCACAGCAAAGGAAAGCAGACATCTCCGGAGCCTCTCTGCCAGTTGCCAGCGGTCACCTTGTTCCTGTGTGTGTGTGTCTCTCTCTGGGAGAGAGAAGGGAAGAGGCCATTGAGGAACCCCCCCACCTCCGTTGTCCGCCGGTGTTTTGCTTTTTAAATTCTTTTTCCCTTCTTTTTTGTAGTCGGCAGTTGCATGAACAAGCTGCAGGCTTTGAAAGAAAGGGCGGTAGTAATGCCCATTAAAGGGTCTTCAAATGGTTCTTAGGGGGGGGGGATTCAGAGCTTTGTCTCACCGCACAATAAAATGGTCAGTGTTATCGTCAGCCGGTCCATTTGGGTCCATTTATACACTCTCTTGAGTTAAATGAACAGTGTGCTGGAGATCAAGCCATCAACACCCTTATTGTTTATTTGCGGAGGTGGGGGGTTGGGGGGGGGGGGGGGTTGGGGGGTCGGCTTCCCTCTGTTGGTATTTAGAAGAAAGCTAACAGTGCGTCAGAGTGTCGTGCAGCTGATCTCAACCTGTCCAACCCCAGGACCATACCGGGGGGGGGGGGGGGGGGGTACAGTCAATAAGGAGGCAGGCATTTTAATGACGGTCTTTATTTATTTATTTTCCTCCTACTTCTAACCCACCGTTTTTTGGCTTTCGAATGAAGATCTGGCGTGCTTTGCCATTTGGCACCCACTGCCCTTCCTCCTCACTTATAGTGGGGGAGCAATGAGTGTGTTCAGGGTGATTGAAGGGATAGAGGGCAAGACGGCTGCGGGCTGCCCACTTTCTGATACAAGTAGAGTACAAAGTACCTTTTAATTAAGGCTGACTGTATAAGTGGGGTGGTGCTTCTGGGCTTTTTGCTGAGAATTTCATCCTTTTTTATTTGTTTTCAGGAACCCTTGATATCAGGGTTTTTTTTTATTGCGTTATAGATAGCAAACTATTAACAATAGTTTGCTCTACACTGCATCTCTGTGTCATAATAAGGTACGTGCAGGGACAAAAAGGATACCATCCCCTATGAAAACAACAGGGATGCGTGATGGCCGCCGTGAGCTGACAGATTTAAACAATCATTTTAGAACCGACAGATTTATTCAAATTATTTCTCAATCAAGTAATAGGTTTGTGGAAGTGCCCTGTGGATTTATCATTCATTTTTGTATCATGCATTTGGTTTTGAGGCTGTAGGTGTTTTGGAGTCTTGTGTCCTGACTGATCAGACTTCCCAAATGCACAAAGTCTTAAAAAACGACTTTGTTCACGCGGTTCATAATTTATGGTGATGCGTGCCTGTGTGGTGGTGTTGATGGACATCACTTTGGTTTCGGTGGTGTTGATGTGGTCTGTATAGGGCATATTTGGTGAGTCGGTCAGTTTTTTCTTGCAGATGTGTTATATTTGTGGACAGGACAGCGAGGTCGTCAGCAAAGTCAATATGGTGGAAAGCTGGCTATAGGATGCCTTGATGTTTATCAGCAGTCGTCTTACGAATAGTCCAGTCGATGATAATCAGGAAGAGGATGGGTGAGAGGATGCAGACTTAATTGGCAAACGTACAAGACTCAAGAGGTGGTATTGCCGAGTATACCACTGCATTCAAAATGGTCATTAAACCTCCCTATTATTGAAATGATCTTATGATGGATTCCATATGTTGGATGCCGTCGAAACACCTTCTGGAAGTCAATGAAATTGACAAACAAGGGCACATTCCATTCTGTGCATTGATGTTTCGAAGTGCAAATATGTGGTCTATGCATGCCTACTGTATATGCACCCTTTCGAAATCCAGCCTGTTCTTTTCTAGGCACTATTTATTCGCCGGAATAGCTCCAATCAGAACCCCTCTTCCTCACTGTATAGCTCCGAGATGAGGTTCCACATTCTCGGGTGCCGGCAGCTGGCGACACTGGCGATTAATGGCCACTATGCAATTGAATTGCCTAAGATGTAATCCTGGGTGCTACTCTCCTTCTGCCAGCCTGGGGAGAGCACTGAACTAAGGTCATGCCTCCTTCGATGCATGAGGACGAGGAGTGAGCAGGCCCCTTCCTATCACCTGACAGGGGGGAGCTTCACCTGTAGGACGTAGCACGTGGAAGGAACACGTTATTCCAACCAGTTCCTTTCCCCTCCATCATGCTGACCAGGGGGAAGCAGTACTAGACTAGGATTACTGCATGTTTTTGAGTGGTGCAAACACTATAGACAGCTATGTGTGTGGCTGCATGTGTCCGTCCCTGGCTGTGTCCGAGCACGAAAATAGTGTTTGGTTGGGTTTCACCACCAAGTGTCACTGTTGTGCAGCCGTTCCTGGGGTCTGGATGTTCCAGGGACGCCCTGAGGGCCCCCCACACGGTAACTCTGTCATTTCTGGACCGTTTCGGTCGCGGGGAGGCTCGCCGGAACCGGGCAGACACCCTGGGCACGTTCCTGGAACTTCTGGGGACCCCCCAGGGACCCCCACACAGAGTTGCACCACTCACTTCACACAGGAGTGATTCTTTTGTGTGGGTGGCTACCCTAGGGGACACAGGGATATCATGCAAACTCCACACAGAAAAGGCCCTTTCACCAAACCCATATGGGCGCTTATGACGCCCACAGCGTCCCTGGCAGGAATCGAACCCAGGACCTTCTAGCTGTGAGGCAACAGCGCCACCGTGCCCCCCCCCCCCCCCCCCCAAATGCAACCTTAAACCAACGGGAACCCCTTTTGGTGTTTTATGCATTATGTTATACTTTAGCTATTGAAAAATAGCAGATCTACAAGCTCATAGAGCAGCACCGAGTGCTGCACTACGAGCTTGGACAACATATTGGACAACCCTGGAACAACATATTTTCAGATACGGGTTGGCGGCCAATTACATATAATTTTGGGGCTCCTTGATATGTAATAGTTTGAGAACCACTGACATAGAAATGTGATTTTAGAAGACATTTGTAGCATCAGCATCAGGTCTAAATGCGTTAATTAACGGAAGCAGTATAGGGAGGTAACGTGCATTGTGCACTAAAAGGATTGTGGCTGAAGTTACTGAACCCTGCACAGCACTATACCAGGAACAAAATGTGCCAATTTCTCTCACTTTCAGGGTTAAATGACCACTCCAGATTTGTCTGTGTGTGCTTTGTCAGAACGAACAATCAGAGTCGATTGGGTTTGTTTTTGAATTGCTGATTTTGGACCAGGAGTCCTCCTCATACACTCGGCGGTAGGTACTTATTCTCCTGGTGTGTGTGTGTGTGTGTGTGTGTGTGTGTGTGTGTGTGTGTGTGTGTGTGTGTGTGTGTGTGTGGCACACTCCATTCCTCTCTCCATGTCTTGAAGCAGAACAGATCCTCTGGATAAGCTCACCCAGTGGCAGAGTGCTACACGTGCGCACACGTGCACACACACACACACACACACACACACACACACACACACATACACACACACACACACACACACACACACACACACACACACACACACACACACACACACACACACACACACACACACACACGTAAACTGACTCCCACATCCAACTTTCCCTTCCTCTATTTCTCTTGTCTTGATGCAGCATGCAGGACATGACAGCAGAAAACCGAGGGTGATTTTGTTCCATTTTATTTTTTTCTGATTACACCCTTTCTTTCACTTTGTATATATGATGACAGTCCTGTGTTCCCTAAAGCAGCCAGCCAGCCTGGTAATCAGTCAGCCAACCAGACCAACTCTGATTTTTACCTAAGTAATTTTTTAGTTTTCGTTTTTTTTAAGATATTGTTGAAAGTAGACTGACAGGAAATGGGGAGAGAGATGGGGGGGGAAGACACGCGGCAAAGGCTGTCGGGATCGGGAGTGGAACCCGCGGCACACCGTCAGGCTGGCTCAGCAGCCTATAGGGGCACAGACGGTTGAGATAACCATCTGGGCCTAGATAAGTAAAAATAGCAGTACCACACTATAATAAATACTCTGTTACAAGTAAAAGGCCTGTGTTTAAAATGTTACTTGAGTAAAAGTGCAAAAGTATTGGCATCAAAATTCAAAAGTACTAAAATGGTTGAAAATAGCCGATCTACAATAGATCGGCTGTTAGAAAAAGGTGGAAAAAAAGGAATACCGGTAACCAGGTGCTCACCGGAGATATACACAAGTGACAATGGTAAAAAGGTGCTCACGCGGAATCAAACGGGATCGAGGCATAGAAAAAAGAGAGACGACCGGGCAGTCAAAGTTAAAAAGAGGAAAACCATTATTAAATTAAAAAGGCAACAACAGCCAACATGTTTCGACCATAACTGGTCTTCATCAGGGCGAGAAGGAAGGGAGGGAGAAGTAAAAAGTTCTCAACATTCTACAAGTATACAGTAGGCTACTTGAGTAAATGTACTTTATACTTTCCACCACTGCCAGCCAGCCGGTGAGCCAGGACAGAACAGACCGGCGTTCCTATTACTGTATACATATGAATGTGACCAGTTCCTTGGAGATATATTTTACATGAATGTGGCCAGAGATGTTTCGTATGACATATAGCACATGGTTCGGACTAACTACCGTTTCTCACGCTTCATGAAGTTTTATAACCAGGTCCGGGAACAATGACCATGCCTCGACCACATCCAATTACCACTCCACAATTTCTTTAGCACACCTTTGGCAGATTTATATACTTTAGTCGTATATGACAGACAGTGTCCGGTGCCAGAAATAGCCATATAGAAGCCTTTGTGTATGGCACACATGGGCAACTGGCAGCCCGGGGCCACATGCGGCCCCCGCCGTCACTTAATATTTTTTTTATTTCAGCTGTTACAATTCCAAACCTGCAAACATGACACGCTTTAATTATTTCAGTCTAAATTAGTAGCTTAATGAGTATAGTATGAAAAAGAATGTTATTGTCTTTTTTTATGTCCAATGTACTTGTATTTAGTTCATGAATAAAGTTAACATATATAATTATATAACTATAATTAAAGGCATTTGAAAAGCATTTGAGATTAAATAAAAATGTTACTTTTCAGGATTCCAATTAAAAATACCAAAAGAAAAATCTTTATTTTTCACTTCAAACATAGAAAAAGTAGCCAATCTACAAGCTCAAAATGGGTCGCAATGCAACGCGTCTTGATCTTGTAGATCGGCTATTTTTGCTACGACAGTATGCAATGTGGTCCTGTGGAGTGAGTGTGGAATATAGTGGCCATCTGGAGTGAGTGTGGAATATAGTGGCCATCTGGAGTGAGTGTGGAAATATAGTGGCCCTCTGGAGTGAGTGTGGAAATATAGTGGCCCTCTGGAGTGAGTGTGGAAATATAGTGGCCCTCTGGAGTGAGTGTGGAAATATAGTGGCCCTCTGGAGTGAGTGTGGAAATATAGTGCCCCTCTGGAGTGAGTGTGGAAATATAGTGGCCCTCTGGAGTGAGTGTGGAAATATAGTGGCCCTCTGGAGTGAGTGTGTAATATAGTGGCCCTCTGGAGTGAGTGTGGAAATATAGTGGCCCTCTGGAGTGAGTGTGGAAATATAGTGGCCCTCTGGAGTGAGTGTGAAAAAGTGGCCCTCTGGAGTGAGTGTGGAATATCGTGGCCCTCTGGAGTGAGTGTGGAAATATAGTGGCCCTCTGGAGTGAGTGTGGAATATCGTGGCCCTCTGGAGTGAGTGTGGAATATCGTGGCCCTCTGGAGTGAGTGTGGAATATCGTGGCCCTCTGGAGTGAGTGTGGAAATATAGTGGCCCTCTGGAGTGAGTGTGGAATATCGTGGCCCTCTGGAGTGAGTGTGGAAATATAGTGCCCCTCTGGAGTGAGTGTGGAAATATAGTGGCCCTCTGGAGTGAGTGTGGAAATATAGTGCCCCTCTGGAGTGAGTGTGGAAATATAGTGCCCCTCTGGAGTGAGTGTGGAAATATAGTGGCCCTCTGGAGTGAGTGTGGAAATATAGTGGCCCTCTGGAGTGAGTGTGGAAATATAGTGCCCCTCTGGAGTGAGTGTGGAAATATAGTGGCCCTCTGGAGTGAGTGTGGAAATATAGTGGCCCTCTGGAGTGAGTGTGGAAATATAGTGGCCCTCTGGAGTGAGTGTGGAAATATAGTGGCCCTCTGGAGTGAGTGTGGTAATATAGGGGCCCTCTCCATCGTCAAAGTTGCCCACCCCCAGTATGACAGCATCTTCATCAAAATATATAAAGAGTACCACTACCAAAAGTAAAAGTACTCATTGTGTACTCAAGTTCAACATTTATTTGATGTTTTTCTTTTCATCGGCAATCTACAAGCTCACAATGCGTTGCGATACGCATTGTGAGCTTGTAGAGATCAGATATATTCAAATGGCCGAAATATATAGGGCTGAAATGGTTAGTGTATTTTGTAATAATAATCAAAAGCTACAAACTAGTAACTAAACTTTTGAAATAATTTCAGTGTATTAAAAGTACAATATTTTCCTCTGAGATGTAGTGGAGTAAAAGTATTAAATTGTAAATACAGAAGAAAGTAAAAAAGAAATACTTAAAAATTGTACTCACTACTGTGAGTGTGTTTAACTCATAAACCAACTATACAAAATTAAAGATGCAAGACTGGCTCAGATGCAATTTCTCATGTTTATTTGCAAATGTTGAGGCGTTTTGGCAGAGCCTTCTTCAGAGCAGGCTTTGACGAAACGCGTCAGCGTTCGCAAATAAACATGAGAAATTGCATTCTGAGCCAGTCTTGAATCTTTTATTTTGGATTGCCGCTTCTTCCATTTAGTTGGTTTATGAGCAAAGTTATTTTCAAAGCTGAGCACCCACTGCCTCAACCAAGGGCAGTCTCCAGAGGAAGCACACCTGTTTTTCACTACATGGAATTGCACACAAACACACACACACACACACACATGCGCGTGCACACACACGCACACGCACAGGCACTCATGTTTTCTTAAATATGATGTATTATTTTCAGTAGACTTTGTTTTCCTAACCACGGTAGAATAAGAATTGGAGGAAGTCCATTCACTTTCCACAAGATAAAATGCAAACTACAATCGCTTAATTTCCTCACTTTTTGGCACAGCAATGTTCTGACTTCAGAAACTATTGAAGCCATGTCATGGACCATATTCGCATGACAGCCATTTAGCTGTTATTGTTCATATGGTCAGTATCAGCACAGCAGGCATGTCATCATGTGGTTGTTGGAACACCATATTGGCATCCTGGTGACTGAAATCAAACGGTGGCACATCAGTGTGATTGAAATGCAATCTGATGACAAAAGTTCATTTTTGCATTTCAGTGAGATATATGCATTTATCATAGTCGCAATTGCCACTGCAGTTTGAGCCCTATATGTCTTCAGTTCAGACAGAGGTTCATAGAATGCTATTTCTTTAACGTTGATGATTTGGTTTGATTTCAATATTTTTGATGAAGTGCAGCCCTAACATACTTTATACTCAAGGGCACTCACGCACATACAGACACACACACAGACACACATAACCCCACCACCATACCCTCTTAACCCACTGTCTTAACCTGCACTGCGTGCAGAGACGTTTCTGATCTCTGGCCTCCATATCCCAGAATTCCTGGTCCAAGCAGCTGACAGTATAAAAGCATCCCCATTTGTTCCATCTGACGACTTCAAAAGGTTACATCACACTGGGTCACACAGCAGTGTAGCGTGAGGAGGGAGACCGAGGACAGGCGGCGGGGGGGAAATCCAAATCAAAATAGACTGGCATGTCATCCGGTTTCACCACGTGGCAAATGTCACTGGGTGACATATATTGGCTTATGGACATGTGGAGTGAGGACAGAACAGACCGCAGATCAAATTGACTGTCACAATTTATTAGCGCGAGTAGACAATCTCGCTTGTCCTCGCTGTGACACATTTGGCGTGCAGATGAGCTCTGTTGCAGAGCCAGCTGAACCCAACCCCGTTCAATAATGAAAACAAAACAAAATAAAGACCTTCAATGAACAAGGAGTAAAAGTGTGTTAGTTCCAGTTTGGCGCATCGGCCTCTCACTTACAGGCCAGAGTGACACGCACACGCACATGCAGTCACGCACACACAAGGTTCTTCTTCCCGAAAGTCATGAGATTATTTTATCCAATCATGTTCCTGGAGTTACATGCACCCACATTTTGACACGCAGGTTTATTGTTATTCAGAGTTTTTTTTTTAAGAAAAAGAAAAAGGGAAGAGAGTCCAACTGGTAACAATTTGAAGTCAATAAAGTCTTCTCCTCTAAAATGCTCTGGCTTCAAACGACTAAGTGTGGGTGTTCCACACGGGCTGTAATGGAATTGTTAAGCATGCTTGGGGATTTGGCAACGTGCTCCCCTCGGAAAAGAACAGGAGGGGTGACTGACAACCTGTTAATGCACAGCCTTCTTTCTCTCTATCCACAACCCCCCCTTCTCCTTTCATTAGGCTTTGGCTTATTAATGAGAGCACAACAATGGAGATATGCGTGACGTGACCGACCTCTTATATGATATAAAGGTACACCTTTTATTCAAGGCGCGTACAAATATAAACAAATGGAGTGCGTGGACCCTCATGGTCCTTTTTTTTTTTTTTTTAACATATGTTTATTGATTTTCTTTAAAGTACAAAGAAGTATTTTCAAAACAATTTACATATATTTTTCCCCCCACATCCCCATGGCAGCACAAATACAAACAAAATCTTATCACAAAATGATTTGACAATAAATACAGAACAAAAATAATGACAAAACGAAAAATAAAACGAAAATAAAACACATTACATACAGTTAAACAAAACACATTACATACAGTTAAACAAATGCACAGTTCCCTACCCCCACCCCACAGCTGACTACTCCAATTAACCCCTCATGGTCCATTTGGTTATATTTGTACACGCTCTGAGTTGACTAACGGATAAATGAACACATTTGACTGTATTATTATCCATACACAATACAACACAAAATGACAAATGATGCTCACGTGATCACATGCACGTGATGCAATATGCATGCATGCACACACACACTCATGAGGCTATTGTTACGTGTGTGCACGCACGCACGCACACGTGCACACGCAAGCACACACGTGCGCGCGCACACACACACACACACACATACTATACAAAATAAACACATGCCTGCAATCAAATACCAAAACTATACTCGAGCACTTTGCATACAGGCGTCCACACTAATGCTTCACTACAAGCCACTCACACATTCACTCACTCACACAAGCACACGCACACACACATACACACACACACACACACACACACACACACACACACACACACACACACCAACACTCTCTCAGAGCCTCTGTTATGGGGTGTTCTCCATTCCATCTGGCCTGTGTCACTGAGTCCAGAAGCCCCATGGACCTGAAAGAAGTAATGTGAAAATCAGACCAATATCCAGAACCGCAGACAGACAGAGAAAGTGAGAAAGGGAGGGAGAGATAGAGACAGAGAGAGCCAGGGAGCCAAAGGAATCGTGCATGTGTGCAGGCATGCATGCCCATTGTGCAACGTGTGTGTGCAACTGACACAGGAGGGCAGTCTTTCAACACTCACTTCCATCTGCTGCAGCGACCTGTACTGTACTGTACTGTACTGTACTGTACTGTACTGTACTGTACTGTACTGTACTGTACTGTACTGTACTGTACTGTACTGTACTGTACTGTACTGTAGCCTACTGTACTGTATTGTCATGTACTGTACTGTTCTGTTCTGCAGTGGTTGTCAACCGTCTCTGAATCATGACCCACTTGAAAAGCATAAAAGCGTTCACGTTTATTCACGTTTATTTTAATGATCAATGGAACTAAATTCCTATTTCTCATATTCTTTATATTAATGTTATTTATCATTTATGTTATTTATCATTACAATCTTGGTGTTTTGCCAATTTTTGTAGGGGGCCCACTTGAAATACCGTCATGGCCCACAAGTTGAGAATCACTACTGTACTGTACTGTACTGTACTGTACTGTACTGTACTGTACTGTACTGTACTGTACTGTACTGTACTGTACTGTACTGTACTGTACTGTATTGTCATGTACTGTACTGTTCTGTTCTGCAGTGGTTGTCAACCGTCTCTGAATCATGACCCACTTGAAAAGCATAAAAGCGTTCACGTTTATTCACGTTTATTTTAATGATCAATGGAACTAAATTCCTATTTATCATATTCTTTATATTAATGTTATTTATCATTTATGTTATTTATCATTACAATCTTGGTGTTTTGCCAATTTTTGTAGGGGGCCCACTTGAAATACCGTCATGGCCCACAAGTTGAGAATCACTACTGTACTGTACTGTACTGTACTGTACTGTACTGTACTGAGTCACCAGTTCAAATATGATTTTCTGAAAAGGTTGAGGATCACTGCTATATGGTTAACGTTTGGTCGGATCTGTTCTGTTGTGTTGCATCTTAAAACCAGACCAGCACGATTCATCAAGGAGAACGCAGCAATAACAGGAGAGGTGGACTGTAATTTTACTTGTCTTTGTTTCAATGTATATAGTAAATTA
Organism: Protomyctophum parallelum; assembly: GCF_964188405.1. Classification (NCBI taxonomy): domain Eukaryota; kingdom Metazoa; phylum Chordata; class Actinopteri; order Myctophiformes; family Myctophidae; genus Protomyctophum; species Protomyctophum parallelum. The sequence continues at coordinate 24,227,773 of NC_139705.1, read as the reverse complement.
AACACTAACTGATTTGTTGAGCCCTATGTAGCACCAGAACCTTTTCTCCTACTGTATGTCTCCCCTTGTTGTCTCCTATAGTGCTGTCAACCGAGCTCAGAAAGTTCATTTGAATTATGGGCCATAAAAATTGGTAGAACAATTCAAGCACTACTTTTAAGATTGTTTTTTTCACAGTTGATTGCACATTTTAGCTTTGATTATTTATTTCATCCTACTGTAAAGTACTGCGAGGAATTCTACAGTGTAATTGGAGTGGGCTGTCCACTCTGTGGCCACATATGACTATTGTTCATGGACATGTTTTCTTCTGAAAATGAGTTTCTGCTGAGCACAGCAACCGTGTGTCTGCATGCCCGGCTTACTTTCTTCATTTAACCACATTGTCACAAAAAGGAAAGGACCCAAATGTAGAAACACTCAGGAACCAAAGAATCATTGCAAACCCAAATGTTACTTAATAAAACAATAAGCAAATAAGGTAAATCTCACAGGGGAATACGAACGGTAGTCTCACGTTGCCAGATTGTTGCCTCTCACAATTTCCAAATGCTTCCATCATACAGTCTGGAGCAACGGAAGCTCTATCATGAGTAAAATATAAAGCGGACCTCCTCCCCACTTCTTTTTCGTCTTTACAGTCGCGCACATTTATCCTAATATAAATAGAAATCATCTAAGCATATATAACTTGTTGCTTAGCAGAAAAGGAAATAAAAAATATATTTTTTTAAATATATTTTCGGGAACGGAAATGGCAGCTTCCTTACTCGGATTTCAGGAGATGTAGTTCCAGGCTCAGCATTAGGAGATTGTGGAATAGCTGTCTGGATACGCAAGACTACATGAGCCTTTGCGGGAAATGTGGGCATCACTGTATAAGATGGTACACAAATCCTACAAAATGGTCTCCTAAAAAGGCCTCCACCTACTTCACACAGATACAGGATGTAAACCGGAGATGGCATGTCTTGCTATTACCGTCTTGATTGCTGTTGCTGCTGTGACCAGTGTCGCCAGATTTTGCATTTTGCAAACAGAAACAAGGTCTATAAAAGCAAGCCCAAAAGAAGCAACTAGGCTGTGTCTTACCACTTTACATCGGCTATTTGAAAATAGCAGACACAAAATATTTTCAGATCTGTGGACAATTAGCCTACATATTAATCTGGGGTCCTTGACATGAAATTATCAACCACCAATCAACATTAGGAAGCAAGCCCAAATAAGCAACCGTACTGTAACCTACACGTACAAAACAAGCACAAATAAGCAACTACACTTTAGAACCCCCCCACCCCCACACCCCCCCTCAAAAAAAACAGCAACTACCAATATTTTATTTACAAGCGACTTTACAGAAAAACAATCCAGAAGTCACTTATAATAAGCAGACATGGCAACACTGGCTGTGACAACTAAAGAGGAAGTATGGAGGAAGTGTTTTTCCCCAGTAAGCTCCTTGGGAAACAGGTGAATACTCTCAAATAACACAAAAAGTCTCCGCTGACAGATTAACCCAGGTGAAGCCAGTCTCAATCAAGGCCGCACAGAGAGGGGAGGAGGTGAGCAGAGCTAGCTGAAGATGCACTGGGAAAAGGCAAAGTCACAACAGGGGAACACAATAAACAGAACAGGGTTTACATGACATGGGAATTAAGGCCACACAAAAGGCAGGGGAAGAGGCCATGATTGTGACATTATACTTTGTATCACAAGGCGGCTGTTCGTGGCCACAATGGAGTCGCTCACAGGAAAGGGACCTTTATGGTGTCTACACAAGAATGCTATGAATGGCACTAGGGTGTCACATGGGAGTACCACATCAGAAACATGGAAGTCTATGGGGACCTACAGGTCACAGAGATGAGGCTGGCTGGTACTGCGTTAGGCACCCAGAACGGCGTGGTGGCAAGCAAACTGACACTGTGGGAGCTGATCGACCCAGGACAAAGCTATCGTAAAGGAAAGAGGCGCACCACCTACGTAGATACACTGCCACACGACGGAGGAGCTAACGTAACAACACTGCAGAGCTCAAGACCCAGATGAAGACAGTAGGGTGTGGAGGAGTCCTGAGTTGGTGTTGGCTATAGTCACTCTCACATCGCATGCTTTGTGGTAAGTCAAATTGCGAATAAAGCTCTTCATGTATTGCAACATGCATAATGCGTTGTGATAGACTATTTTTGCAGAATATTCACCACTTCTCTTCACACACTCCTCCTTTCAGCACCACATCATCATCCATCCATTCTATCCTTCCATCCATCCATCCCTGCTTTTCCTTTGGTACCGGTTATGTCTGCTAAATTGAGCCATCGCAAATGAAAACGGGTCCGGAGTCAATATTTGTCCAGGCCTGCGTGTGAAGTTATCTGCCACTTCAGCACTTTGCTATGTGCTCCCTGGACAAACAGCACAGCGCGCTCTTCTGATGCACATCAAACCTCCTCTCTGCATTTTCTCATCCGTTGTTGTTTGTTTTCCTCCTTTTCTCCTCCACTGTGGCAGCACGCAGACAAATTATGCAAATGAGTCGGAGTGCCTCGGTGTGTTTGTGTGCGCGTGTTGGTCATGCACACATGTTGTGTATAGTGTGTGTTATTTGTGCACTTACTGATATGCACACGCATGTCTGTGTGTGTTCATGTTAGTTTGCATGCAGACGTTACTTACAGTTGATCTTTTTGGATCCCCTGTTACCTAGCCAACAATTTCTCCTACTGTGTCTGTGTCTGTGTGTGTGTGTGTGTGTGTGTGTGTGTGTGTGTGTGTGTGTGTGTGTGTGTGTGTGTGTGTGTGTGTGTGTGTGTGTGTGTGTGTGTGTGTGTGTGTGTGTGTGTGTGTGTGTGTGTGTGTCAGAGAGGCCCAGTTAATTGGTATAGAATTTAATTAGCTCTTGTCTCTGTACCGTCATACCCTACCCCCCAGCCCCCCACACACACACTCACCCACACCTCACCACCAGCAGCCTCTCAGCCAACCAAACCAACCTGGGTTCGTTAGCAGTAGGTGGGGTAAGGAGGGTTTGAGGGTGAGTGGGCTGGTCTTATACAGGAAGTGAGCGGTGAGCCCCGGGAAGCGCAGTTGTTTTTGATGTGTTGCCGAGCCCATCCCCCCCTCGCCACCCCCCCAACCTGCCCCCCACCCACCCAACATCACCACCACCACCACTACTACTCCGCACCCCTCCAACGCTCCAGGCTCGGAGCCCCTATTAATCATCCTGTCAGTCCAACAACACGCGCACACTCACACACACACTCACTCTGTCTCCACAGATGCAGCAACTCCTAATTACACACACACACACACACACACACACACACACACACACACCTTGCGACTGTCAAAACAAACAGATAAATAATGTTGCTGGCCACTGCCATGCAGGGGGTCTGTGTGTGTGTGTGTGTGTGTGTGTGTGTGTGTGTGTGTGTGTGTGTGTGTGTGTGTGTGTGTGTGTGCGTGCGTGCGTGCGTGCGTGTGCGTGTGCGCGTGCGCGTGCGCGTGTGTGCGTGTGCGCGCGCGCGTGTGTGGTAGGATTTGTTTGGTGCATGCCGATGTTTGCGCTTCGTTCACTGAAACTTATTGGCCTTTGTTGGGTTGTATAGAGAGTTTGGTGTTTTATGGTTTGTTTCCTATGTTGATGTCAGGCTTACCGTGGAAGTGTGCAGCTTGGCTTAAGACACTTTTTCCCTCGTCCCGGGGAAGTCATCCGCCCCATAAGGAAACTTCATAAACAAATTAATTCATAAGGAAAAGGTTATTTTCACAATGCTTGGCCAAGAACACACAACAGCATACTCCAATAGCCGTGTGTGTGTGTGTGTGTGTGTGTGTGTGTGTGTGTGTGTGTGTGTGTGTGTGTGTGTGTGTGTGTGTGTGTGTGTGTGTGTGTGTGTGTGTGTGTGTGTGTATGTTTTAGGTGTGTGCCTGCATGCATATTTGTGTTCATGCATGTGTGTGATGACATGCAAACACACACACACACACACACACACACACACACAGACCTGCCTGTGTCAATACACTACTCTGCACATCCTTGCGTTTGTCCATGCATGTGCTGTGCGGCTACATTTGCATGTGTTTCAGCACTGGGTTTCGGGAAATTTAAGTTAAGTTTCTTAAATCCCTTTCCGTGTCTACTTTGGACTCGGGTCTGCTTTTCTTGGCAGCAGAAACATATTACTAAGACGCAAAACCATTTAGGCTGAGAATGTCAACAAGAGTTGGGAATACTTGTAAGAGATAATCACTCCAACAGGATGTATAGCCTCTTTGAGTACATCTACACTGAGAATATGCACCCAGCTGGAAATACTGGAGGAGAAATACTTCAATGTAAATATTTTGAATTTCACCGAAAATGTTACAAGTACCAAATCAAACCGGATCATTAGAAATTCTCAGCCGAGCCTTTATTCAAGCAAACAGAAATTATCCAAGCGTAAATATACTGGATTACAATGTGTGCCACTTATACATCAGCGCAGCACATAATTTCTGGTGATGTGTGTTAATCCTGCCTCCTCAGTCAGTGTTCATATACTGTGTGGTCCCTTTCGGGGTCTATTCGTACACTTTGAGTTAAATGGCCACTCTTGAGTTCACTGCAGTCTATAAGTCCAGCCCTTCTGCTGAGAGAAGGGCTGGACACTAATGTCATGTGGTGGATTGTGTGTTGTGTTGCAGAGGCTGGTCCTATAGCACAGTGACGTCACGTCAGTGCAGTATGTAGGTACATCTACTATAATTGATCATGACTTGTTGCCGTGGAGGTTGTGGACCTGATTTCCCATTGGTGAGTGTATATAAAGAAGGAGCAATTTATGGAACTAATTGCTAAGAAACATATGCAATCGATTCAAGCTTTGAAAAATGGATGACTATAGGAAAGAGAGACTGACATAGCATTGTTTATGTGAACAATTGTTCTCCCATATATTCTGTGTGGTTGTTGGGACTTCTCATTTACTGTCAGTGTTTTTAAGGAGTATATTTATCATTATAAATTCCATGAGCTGGAATTTATTTTTGAAACAGTGTATACAAACAATGCGTTGACATGGTAACTCAGTTTAAATCCTTCCATAGCATCTGAAAATAAGGGATGGTACAGTAAATATCCTGCGTCCATTTAACTCTGAGACTATAAACCGTATATATATACATTTAAAACAGATGGATTTAACCATTTTAACGATATATTTCGCTTAATTTGGTGAGAGTAACATGTCCATTATGGATTTGACATATAGGAGTAATAGGACGACGGCAACATCTAATGAAATATCACAATCCCTTTCCCAAACTTCCCTAACTGCCCCCCCCCCCCCCCCTCTCTCTCCCTCTCTCCAACTCACTGCTGGTCCTGAGAGTTGGGGGTGGTGTGGTGCTTTAGCTATAGCCGAGGAGGCTGTTATACGGTGAGAACAAATTCCCAGATCCAACCTCTATAAAGGGAGGTGAGAACACAAATCCTAAAGGTTTGGAGGGACCTGTTCGGCGTGGGGAGGAGTAGGTGGCGGCGGGGGCTCTGGGGTGGTGGTGGGTGGGGTGCAGCGTTTCAAAGATGAGAACCAGAGATCCCAGAAGCTATAGTGTTGCTTCAAAGGCTTGGGCGCATCTAGGGTGGCAGGCAGCGGCTCTCTGGACCTGTAACCCTCTCTGTATACTAGCCATGCCATGCCAGGAGGGGGGGGGGGGGTGTGTGTGTGTGTGTGTGTGTGTGTGTGTGTGTGTGTGTGTGTGTGTGTGTGTGTGTGTAATGGACACTCTGTGGGCTCGGCGGTCCTGCTCTGTCTGTCCACAGTTGTTAATGATAACACGCGTTGGCCTCGGCACTTGATGCAGCCCCGTCGTGAGCCCCGGTTACAGCCTGCCAAGTTGTGTGTATGTTCTGCTCGGCGCTAATGCTTCCGCACACTCCTATATGTGTGTGTTTGGTGACTGCCTACCTACTGGACCCCGTTCAAACTCTATAGGCATTAGAGGGAGGGGTCCGTCCACTTGGGAATGCTTGAGAATATACTGTGGCCTCTTAATATATACCTATACCCATACGTTGTTGAGCGGAGTCCCTCCGGGCTCTGTTCTAGCGTCTTCTCTGTTTTCGCTCTTCGTTAAATATTGTTGCTGAAAACAGCCGATCTGCATGGCTTACAGCCTTACACAGTGCAATGCTTTGTACGTTTGTAGATCTGCTATTTTCTGCTGAGGTTTTCCTACCTGTTAATTAAATATCAATATAGTTCTTCTAAATCGTAAAATGGAAACCCTTTTAAAGGATATGAATGCATTCATGATGTTTTATGCATTCGTCTATTTATGGGTTAGAAAAAATGGAAGACAAAATGTGAAGTGAGTGAAGGAATCCAACCTCATGTAGAGATGATATTTCATTGTTTCCATATTTTGTTTGGATTCAAAAGGGAAAAAATAAAAGAAAAAGAAACAGTGCAAAAGTGTCCTTTTGTTTATTGAGGTCTTGCATTTTTACATATTATTCATTCTCCCTGTATGCACAAAGGCCTAAAACCATTTTGATTTTCGAATCAGGCTTTATAAATATTTATCCTTATTACGTTGCAACATAATGTCTAATATGTTGTGACATATCTGACTACCGGTGTTTGAACAAGGCATATTGTCCAGAATACCCATACACACGAATTGTTTTATCTCGTTGAAATGACGAAAGCTTTATCCAAAAACGAATATAGGCTATATGGAGACGAGCAAGCTGTGCTGTTTGGCTGTCACTGTAAAGAATATGACAGGCCCATTTCCCCCCGCCGCTAAAAGATTAACATTGTGATTCCCAGTATCCATAGCAGACAGCTTGATTGATTACATCATATTAAGGTCATTTCTACATTGGGGTAATTTTCACTCGAGCCCCCCGGCGATCTGTTTTTTAATGTGCATTTGTTTGGCTGGGTTGTCGGCTCTCCGCTCCTCTGATCTCCGGGGATATGGATGGCGACATTAACAAGCGATTAATTAAAAACAACAACATTAATGACGGTCG
>NC_139705.1:24208234-24218234 GCF_964188405.1 Protomyctophum parallelum | reverse complement strand
ATTATATTTCTGCATTTAGCCTAACCGCTTTATATAGTCATAGGATTAAATGGATTAAACAGCCTTATATACCTGGATAAAACATGCGACATGATGGCCTGCTGCCTACGCAAACCTCAGAATACATCATCCATATCTGAGACAAACCCACTCAGTGCAGACGTTGAGAAATGCTGCAGCATGCATGAGCATGTTGTGTATAGGAAAAGATAGGAGGTTAAAACATTACAAAATAGCTATATAAAAAAAAAGAAGAAGCCAGATGATAACCATTAAATTAGAAAAAAAACGGTATAATTTCATATTTTTCCATTGCATTTGTCAACGTGTTTTCTTGTTATTGGTAATTAATCATGTAGGCCTACTCCTGCTCAACCTTCAATCTGTAATGGACAAATTCAAATAATACACAGAACATTGAGAACAAGCCTAACCCTGTCTAATGCAGACCAGTGAACGGCTGTTCCAGTGACCTGCGCTGCGGCATGCATGCACGGTTCTTTCTTCCGGGGCCACGGACAGTGTTCCTCCCCTCCTTCCAGCGGTAGAAAATAGAAAATAGCCCCATTCCATTCTGCAAAGAAAATACTCCAAAGTGCGCAGCCGTTATGCACGTTTCCCCCCTCAAACTCGTTAAAGGCCGTCGCTTAAATGACGCAGAAAAGTATTCCCCAATGGGCAAGTGTCGAAGAGCAACACTTTTCTTTACAAGCGTAATCACACTTAATTGCTCCTTTAAAAAAAAAGGTGTTGCAGTTGCACCATGTGAAATCATTTGTCCAGCCCAATGTGAGAGGAAAGAAATCGGAGGCCCAGACTAATAGTGAGATAGTGCCCAGGCCCTGGTGGAAATAATTTCCACAATATGGGCAAATAATGCCTCCTTCTTTTCCTCGGTTTCACTTTAAACTAAACCATGGGGTGGAGGAAACGTTATCGACACGAGCCAATCAATTAAGACAATGGACTATTGATATCTTGTCGCCACGCTCCCAAGCTTCCACCCGACACCAATGAATAAACAAAAAACATTTGCTCACAACTGTTGCAGAGTAGACACTGTTTATAATTTCGTTTACCGATTTATGATGTATTCCCATCCACGGTATACATCTCACGGCCTACATTATTTACATGGTATTTCGAATAATAGGGGTTTGTAAGTAGACGGGAATGGGCGTTATATATAGGCCTAATTGACACTTTTTAGTTGGGGATTTTATGCACGACTGCAGATATCCACCAAAAATGTTGTTACAGTAATTTTGACTGCCATAAGCTTTCTCCTGTCACCTCACTGTTCTCTCCCTTCCAGACTCACATTGCTGCACATTGCACAACCTATATGAAATGAACAGCCTTGAGTCTGTCTCTGACCCACCTCGCATGCAAATATATACATGCACACTCGCTAATATAAGGATAATGTATGCAAATTACTGTTGATTATTATTGATTAGGAGTCACGCTCTTCATTTCACACCAGAACTCATGGGAGAATGTCATGCGACAATTTCTGTCCAATAGACTAGAAACACGTTTAATGAGCTCACGCTGCAGCCTTTATTGAAATCAATTGTTGCAGGTTTCGTGTGCGCATAATGTCCAAATGAGCTACAGTTGCAACAAATCGTTGAACCGGCGGGGGTGGGAGAAAAAAAAATTGGTAGACGCCATTCTATGTTGTAAATTAAACTTAACCGGGAAGTAATATAGGCTATAACATTTTTTTTACACTAAATTAACACTAAGTATATTTTTCTATATGTAAGCTAAACGAAATCTATATGTATCAACAACATCAACAACAATTATAAGCAGCGCCATAAAAAAAATACACACGCGGCTTAAACCATGCAGCATAGGCTAAAGTAGTATATTGTAATTACAAATTGTAACTCTTCGGTGTGTACAAGGAATGGAATCCATGTCGCTCCCCTTTGCAGGCTGCAGTTGCTCCATCAACACCGACCTTTAACAGCTAGGCACCAGCATAGAGCCGCCTTTATGCAGCCAAAACTATATAGGAAAACCATTCCCATATGACATGCAATTGAATAGGATGTGGGCCCACGCTCCCCTCTATGGCACAGTGTGAAAATGACAAGTAAAGGAACGTATATATACACACAAAAGAACAAATACATTAAATCATATAAATGTTTAATTATTAACAAGCAGCGCTCGAAAACAGTTACACTTCTTGTTTTATTTTAATGTCTTCCAGACAAAAAAAGCAAGAATAAAATAAATACATAAATAATAATATTAATATAAAATATAATAATAAACGAATAATAATCAGAAGAATAACATGTCTTTTTTTGCTTAACAAAATGTGAAACAAAATCACGTCTACGAAAATTTAAATGCGGTGAAACATGCAAAAAAATAAATATCTATACATTTTAATCAAGTTATATAGCATGCATTTGTAAGGCTATTATATGCATATCATGGAGACATGGTCTAAAGTGCAACTTCAACAGTATAACATGCGGGCATCAAATTGACAAAATATAATGCACTGCAGATTGGTGTGGGGAGACACATGGCTTTCTTGTTGAATTGCATGAAATTGCTTAAAATATAGGCTATTTAAGAAAATCTAGGCCTACATCCAAATGGGTTACAGTAGATTATAGAATGCGTGGACTGCAGTGCACGCACAGCCTTTTGCATGCATGCAGGCAGGCAGCAGAGCCTTACAAAAATGAGGAACAAATATAGCCTTTACTACAAGCAGTAGCGCTCACGGGGCACACTAAACAAACAGGTGCAAGGCAAAAGTCATATACTTACATTATACAAAAAAAAAAGTCGACACGCTTATTCGTCTTATAAGTGGAGTTACCTGCATGCGCTGCGGGCGGCTTGCCGGGGAACAGCGGCGCTGACATCGAAGAGAGATTTCTTCTAGAAATATAACAGTGAATGTTTCACAAACGTTACCATACGGTGAAATGGGATGCAGTAAAAGATTGAGAAAGCATGCGGACTTCGTGTTCGCTCGGACTGTGCTATAGGCTACATGCAGGCGTCAACAGCTGCGCCACAGCGCTTGCTTGTCCTGGGGGCAAAACAGCCAGCGTATATGAAAAGTCGTGCGTTTGCACCCACGCACACACACATGGGCTGCTATACACACTATGAGTCACACAGACTAGGCTATACCCATACACACACACACGGAGAGAGAGAGAGAGGCATATCATAAGTGTAACTCCAATCGAGCCTGTAGCTGCCCTGTACCTTATTTATGCCTGCGGGCTCTGAATTAATGAAGTTAAAAATAACCTCAAGCAATTTGAGCACACTGGCTCAAGATGAGAGACAGCATTTGCGCCAACAGTCGTATAAATAGAAACTGTAGTGGAAAAAAATGAAAAAAATAAAAATGAAATAAATGTCCCAAATTGTTTGTATTTTATAGGCTTTAAAAATACAATAGGCCTAATATATGTTGTTACTATAATAATAATAATAATAATAATAATAATACTATAGCCATATGGCTATATTCCACATATATAAAAACAATCTGTTCAAAATTCTATAATTTACATTTTCATTTTATAGTTGTGCATAATATTCAATTTATTGCAATAACATTGCAACAACGGCGTGATTACGACCTTGACCCCAAAATACCTCGATTGTGTCCAATGGCCAGACCGGATCCCGCAGGTTGGAGGAAAGAACTAAAAAGTTGCTTGTTCTTAAAAGGGCTAAAAAAAATCCATGAAGAAGAATTGGGTGCTGGCAGTGGCAATGGCGGTGGTTTGAAATGAATGGGGGACGGGGGTAAAGGGGGAGGAGGAGAGGGTGGGGGGTGAGATGGTGCGGAGAGAGGAGGTGGAGGAGGGGGGAGGAGGAGGAGGAGGGCAAGAGATAAGTGATCTAAAGGGGGGACGATAGGACAAAAAGTGATGATGATGAATACATTGGAAAGTTTTTTGGCCCCGACGAGGGTGTCAGATTGAATGGCCTGTGCGCATGTGCGAAGGTGTCCAAACTGACAATGCTTGTGAGATGAAGATAGTGTTGTTGCTGCTTCTGGGCTCACGGAGGACGACGAGAGAGGAATCTACAAGCCGACAAGATGAGATCCAAGGCGAGGGCGAGAAAACTGGCCAAAAGTAGGTCTTTCTTTTTCCCCTCTTTCTTTATACGCCGTCCGGTCGCAGTCGCCGCTTTCCCGGGGACATATCACCAATGTTGTCCTTGTCATTTGTCATGTCCTATAAAAAGAGGGGGACGATTCTTTGTCCGGCGAGATAACTTTTTCGCTCTTCACTGGAATATTGTCCTGTAGGAGAGTATAGGCTAGTAGTCCGGGGTGTCCCGCGGTCTCCTTTCGTTGCATGGTGCACTCTCGGGGCTTCGCCTGTTCCCAGAGAGAGAGTCAGAAGTTTCGCGTGTGATGAGAAACACCGCTGGTTGCCTTTTGGTAGGAAAAGATACGGAGGCAGTATAGGCTATGTGAAACAAAAAAATAAATAAAAAAACACCCTCACTGCCATACAAAAAAAAGCTGAGCTCGGCCTAGTTAATTAGCTTGTTTTCTGTTGTCGGACTTTAAAAAAAAAAAGGCGTAAGGTACATTTCCCCAAAGTTAGCAAAAAGTTGTCGAAAGAGCTAGGGATAGTAACTTTTTTCTTTTTGTATTGAGCCGTTCCAAGTCTTGTGAAATAATATTCCTGGCAGTGGGCGCTGTAGCACTGCTCATGGCGAGGCATGGCGAGGCAGCCGAGCTGCAGCACATCTGATACAGAGTCCAGCGCACTCTTTCATTCGCCTTCAACCGCGACACGCCAAGATGCGATATTTGAAAGAAATTACAATCTTTTCGCGCAGATTTTTTTTTTCAACCACACCTGCGTTTTTTCCCCTTCTTTACCTTTAGAAGAAAATTGCACTCCAGCAAGTTTATGTCCCTGGGCTGTTGGAACTGTTATACGGGGCTGGGTTTATTCCTCCAGGGAATGCCAATCAATAATGCGTCTTGTGCAAGAAAGCGCCCATACCACTTTGAGAGGACTGTTGCTCGCGTCACACGGAAAAATCATGTATTCAGTTTTGTTGAACATGTATGCATGGGCACTTTTGTTGTTTGGAAACGGACCATGCCCATTATTTGACATTTGTTTATGGTTGTTTGGTCGGATATGGCTTGATTTATGCTTTCGTGCATTTTTAGTATTTCGCTTGAATTGGTGCTCGAATGCACTTTGTTGTGTCTTCTGTCATGTGTGTATTTATTCAGTATTCAAGGTTCAACCTCGCTTGTTCAAAAGCTTCAAAAGCTCGATTATTTTTGTTCGTATTTTCTTTTATTAAATGTGTGTGTGTGTGTGTGTGTGTGTGTGTGTGTGTGTGTGTGTGTGTGTGTGTGTGTGTGTGTGTGTGTGTGTGTGTGTGTGTGTGTGCAGTTTATGTATGAAAAGCTTTAGTGCTAAAATGTGGAATACAAATACACCTGGGAATATATTTGATGGCAAGCTTGATAGACCTTTTAAAAGTCGGCCCTAAATTATTCCGTGTATACAATTAGCCTATTGTATAAATGCAACTTTCAAGGCCTTTGAAAACTTTTCAACTTTGCCCAAAGCCTTTGACCTTTTATTAATTAAAATGCATCTATGTCCTTTATCAGAGATAACATTATACAGTATATTAACAGTTTGATATTTAGTTTTACGTTTTATAGGGTCTGTAAATTTATTTTTCAACATTTCTATGAGCAAGAAAATATGGCCATTATATAGGCTGCACAGTGCACTATTGGTAGGCCGTCATATTTTGAACTTGACCATCAACTAGCCTATTGTGTCCACACGAATTATAGCCTATAACACCAAACGCGCAATTCAGCATTGTGTGTTTGAGACATAAATAAATAATCACCAACAATATTTGTTTCAGTAATGTCATACTTTAATGAGTTATTGTGTTTGTTTATTTTCTCATTAATCTCGCATGCTTGCACACATATGTGCCAAAGGCACAACGTCCTCGTAAAAGTAAAAGTTTAAAAAAGGAAGAAGGAAGAAGAAGAAAAAAAAACCTAATTGGTCTACTTTGTGAAAAATGCTTAAACATGCTGCGGGACGCGCTCTTGTCTTGTGCCAGTAATTGTACTTGGTCTTGATCTCTAAATAGCTTTGATAGCCTGTTGATCCGAGTGCTAATGAACGCAAATACCTGGCTTTGCAGACCTCTCACACCGGAATTCTTCCAGGCGCTGAATAGCCCAGAGGCCACGGCCACAGAACCTGCAGTCCTCTTGAGTTGCAAGTAGCAGAGAAGGAGAGCAAATGACGAGTATGAGGGGGGGGGGGGGCTGAACATTCAAGGCACGGTGGCACGGTATACCCCAGCCCATATAATATACAGCCGCGCGTGGGAGATTCTCTTTTCTTTTAATGTTGCCCCATTTTTGTCATTTATGTAACCGTCCCTCTTTTGTGACACACTAATTATATTGAGCAACAGGTCGGTTATTTTATCTGCCACTCTTAATTGAAAATTTGTGACGTGACGACGTGTTCTTTTGGAAGTTCAGCTCGAGCTTGCCTTATACACGCCGTAGCCTATAACGTATAAGCCTGCATGTTGCAGCATGAGAAAGGCCATGACAATGACATGGTCTGGGAACTTGGAGTTGGGACTGTCACTCGGGTATAAAGCCCGGCTCGCTCCAAAATCCACAGGGAGTGCCATGCAGCATGTATGGCTATATACGCTGAACAGATATATAGACTCGCATTGATCAGTAACCCCTGTAGTGTTTTGCAAACACATTTTGCTTACACGTTGCATATGTTATTAAAGCCAGTCGGTTGCAAGCAGGCAGTGAGTGCTAGTTTGTTTGGATATAGGCTGCAACAGCCCTCGCAGCCTCAGGTACAGGGCTAACATTCACAGGTGGGCCGAAAAGTCAGCTATACTTGAACTAACAACATTAGGCTACATGTGTGGCCACAATTAACCGATGAATCTGAACTTGGCGTGGCTGCGTAGGCATACAAACGACCTATTTTTATCGATATTATTAATATTACAACAATATTATTTTTGATATTGGCACTGGTCTGCCACGTTTGGGGAGTTATGTCTATATTTTACGACCTGGAACGCCGTTCTCCTGATAGGCGTCCGAATTAAGACTTAATTGTTTGGATTAATAGCCTATTATATTTCACCTATTTTTTTTCTTAAAAAAAATACAACCCGATTTTGACCAGGGATATATAAGCTACCAAACACCCTTTGTTTAGACGGTAACATTATGTTTGTTTATAAAAATTAGTCCTTTTTATTATTTTACACACGACAATCGATCGGAATGTCCAGCTCCAAACTGTCAACATAGCCTAATTGCTTTTACGAACGTAACATTTATTCTATGGCCATATTGTGACTATATTCACAGAGCAAAGAAAAGAGACTATAGTGTTTAAGATTAAAATCTCATTGTCCAATTCCATTTAAAAACCGCTTTGATGGAATTATCTAATAATAATAATAAAAAATAATAATCTTATCTTAAATGTCCTGATTCAACTATTCGTATAGAATACAATTAGTCGTTCTCGAATCTACAAGTGTTAGAACACATCACTCACACATGCACGGATGTAAACAACGTGTCACTCTCTCTCTCTCTCTCTCTCTCTCTCTCTCTCTCTCTCTCTCTCTCTCTCTCTCTCTCTCACACACACGTACGCGCGCGCGCCTTTGCGCCGGGGTATAGTGAAACGCAACGCAACTTTAGCACCTTGTTCAAAACCTCGTTGCTTATTGTCACATGTTGTCCATGTCAAATGTCAATAACACGAATGCAGTGCCGCATCTTGGTATATGGGCTATCGCTATAAGAGTAAAGGCTGCATTTTAGCCTATATAACTCATGGGAGTTTTGGTATATATTATTATATTATGTTCAGATGAGGCTCATCTACAGCCTGCTAATTGTCCATTGTAACATTGATCTTTTTGTATGGACGCTTATTAGGTATATAGCTAGTCAAGCCATGAACCTATATGTGCAGATGTTTGACAGAAGTAATAAAACCAGACCCATAACAGTTTAAAAGCAACAATGGTAGCTGTGTTGAACCTCTGGCCTTAATCTTCAGGGTCCCATGCATGCAATGTTGTATGCTGCATGTTATGTTATGGTAAAACTGTTCAAATTTGTTCACGATTCAAACATCTGAAAATATGCACATTTTAGTATGATCAAATAAAAGGGCTAAATTATGTTACAAGTAGACTGTTGATTTTCGCTTGTTCACTGTTGCAAAAAGTTTTCCATTCCAGTTCACCCGCAGTAATGGTCTCTATAGGGTGTTATGGTGAGAATATGGTGAGCAATGACGTACCACATAAACTAGAGATTCTGGGATTTCCTCAGTATCAAGTATGCATGCTTGCTCACTGGAAAATGAAATAAACATGGTTCTTAAGTCAACCGAATGTTTGATTTGTTAGGAATTGAAGACCTCCTCGACAAGTAACTCAGTAGACGTGTCCTATACTGTGCATCATTTGAAATTATATCTTTGTTGCGTGGGTTCCATGCAGGACGATCTGACTTAACCCATTCAGGGCGGGAACCCCTTTTGGTGTTTTAAGGATTATGTTATTCTTTAGCTATTGAAAAATAGCAGATCTACAAGCTCATAGTGCGGCACTAAGTGCAGCGCTATACGAGCTTGTAGGTCTGCTATTTTTGAAGAATCGTGAAAATGTGGTGCAAATCTATGAATGTATATTCTTTTCAGAGCCAACGTTTTTAACTCAACTCTTTCCTGGAATAACATATTTTCAGATGGGGCTCGGTGGCCAATTACATATCATTTTTGGGGGTCCTTGACATGAAATATTGAGCACCACTGATATAGAAACATATAGGTATTTCAGAAAACTGTCAGGAAGTAGAAGACCTTTTTAAAATTTCGACGTGAGGCCTAAATACAAAGCCGTTTTCTCTGCATGGTTTTTAAAATGTTTTCAACTCTACACACTTCACCGTAATACTTGACGCAACGCGAGGTAAGTCAAAATACAGCAGAAAACGACAGCCTGCGTTTTAATGGAGTATTACAGATAGGCCACGTTCTGAAACTGGAGACACTTGTGGTTCCAAAGAGACCATTTGCATTCATGTGTGATGATGTGAGTGGTCCTAACAGCCTTTTGAATATAGCAACGCTAGTTTTACAGTTTAACCTCACTGTCTAAACTGACCCACCGTGACCTCTAGCATAATCACAGCCTTATGCAACCCATGCCCATGAGAAACTATAGTCCATGGTCAATTCAGAAAATGTTAGCCTAAGGTTTTGTTTATGTGGCTTTAAGATAAAGGTGCATTTTTGTGCGATTCACGGGGGAAAAGTACTCACCATGCAGTCACCAAAATGAAAACCAAAATTTATTTGAGCCAAAGCCTGGGGTTATGGAGTTCTGATGTAGTAACCTACTTTGGGGTGCATTTGTGACTGGTTTGCCTCAATTTCGACGTGGTCTAAAATGTCTCTGGGTTCACTAAAACATTGCTCATGTTACTGCATGAATCCAAAGTTGATGTAACCATCGTGGTTACTTGGTTAGTTGTTTATTATGAATGTACATTCAACACTGTCTACACATGTTGGATACTATTCACTTTGTTACGTGTTGACCATTGAGACTCTCACAGAGATACCGTTCATATCCCTGGATAGCTATCTTTGTTCATGTGCACAGAGTCAAATCTTGTGTGTTCATTTAACTAAAAATAGACCTGCAACACTCAATTTCTACACATTCAGAGTTGAATGGATGCTCCATATTTTTGCTGTAACTGCAGGTTATGTATACCTTGTAATGCATATGCAATGTGTTCACCTCTGTAACGGTTCAGTGCGTGGCTGTCCCGACAACTCAGTTTGTTAGTAAAGTCCTTCTGCAGGAAAGTTTTTGCAGAAGGATTTCACACTTGTATATAGTA
>NC_139705.1:24188315-24205534 GCF_964188405.1 Protomyctophum parallelum | reverse complement strand
GCCCCTCTATGCATGGTCCTGAAGTGCCTTATCACATGACCCGACGGACCTCTGACCCTTCACTCAGCTATAAGGCCACCAGGCTGCTCTCCGTTTGGCGGGGGGGGGGGGGGGGGGGGGGGGGGGCTACGCACTCAAAGACCACCATTCAACCTCCCTCTGTAGCTGCAGCACTCCAAAGGTAATAGGTAAAAGTAATGTCAACGACCTCCACTTTCCCCCCACGCTGCAGGAGGGCAAACCTCTTAAGATGCTCTGATAATGTCAGCGGGTGCAGTGGGCGGACATTTTGGCTCCTTATCCACTTGCTTCTTGTTTAGAACCTCGTCAAAGGCGAAGGTGAAATGCCAAAGTTAAGCGTGTGTCCTTTTTTTACGGCAATTATTTTACAAGTGAAACAGAACTTTCTCCTCGACAACCAAAAGGAGATACCTGACCTGGAAAAAAAACAGAATATATGGAAAAAATTAAAAAAAATATATGCTGATGCTGGTGTATTTTGTTTTGCCTGCTACCCATGCACTAGGAATCTGGGAAACAGGTCTATGTACAGTATCATCTAACTTATTGGGTATAGATAACGGGCCATTTTGTGTGCGTGCGTGCGCGTGGGAGGAGAGGACATTAGTGGATTCTTGGTGTCTCAGTGGACTGGGTATAGGTCACAGTATGACCGTAACCTCCTGTCTCGCTTTGCAACCCACACACTGGCATCTCTCTCTCTCTCTCTCTCTCTCTCTCTCTCTCTCTCTCTCTCTCTCTCTCTCCTGTCTCTCCTTCTTTCTCTCTTCCTCTCCCTTGTCGAGTGCTCGGATTCTTTCTTCTCTCCTCTTTTTTTTTCTCCTCTCTCCTTCCCCGGAACACTGGACTTTCTCCCCCCCCCCACCCCCCCCCTCTCTCTCTCTCTCTCTCTCTCTCTCTCTCTCTCTCTCCGGTCTCCTTTGAAAAGATGCGGTGTCTTTGTCCAGTCTGATAAAGGATGCCATAGTTCCCCTTTTCCCCTTCTTTGTGGCCGGGGGGCTGGCGGCTCCTGTAGAAGTGCAAATGGTATCCTCTCAGAGGGGCTATCCCCGCGGGCCCTGGAGGGCCCTCTCTCTCTCTCTCTCTCTCTCTCACTCTCTCTCTCTCTCTCTCTCTCTCTCTCTCTCTCTCTCTCTCTCTATCTAACTCCCCCCCCCCCTCTCTCTCTCTAACTCTCTCTGTCTCTCCTCCAGGCTTGGCTAATTACCACCCCACGCCCCCCCCTCCCTCCTCCACCCCACAGTCCCTGGTCTCCTGGAAGCAGCGGACAGCACATTCCCACAACCAGCACCTGGCCTTCTTTTCTCCTTGCCTTGCTTTGATGGCTGACACCCAGCCCCCCCCACCCCCCCCCCTCTCCTTCCTTCCTCTCTCTCTTCTCTCTCTCTTCTCTTCTTCTTCTGCAGCAGCAGCAGCCCACTACCTCATGTCCCTCTCTATACTGACTCTCATTAATAGGGCTTCTAAATTGCCGTCTGACCCTGACAAACTGCTCCTGTTGAAAAGGAGATGTCGGAGAGGCTGCGGTGCGGGGGGTGTGTGTGTGTGTGTGTGTGTGTGTGTGTGTGTGTGTGTGTGTGTGTGTGTGTGTGGGGGGGGTGGAGGGTTGGGGAGGGGAGTAAAAGGTTGGGATGGAAGGGTGGGGTGAGCTGGTGGGTGTATAGTGCATATAGGCCGGCGATTCTTAACCCTTTATCATTTCAAGGACCCCCCCCCAGTTTGATATGCATATTATTATATAGGCCATGGACCCCCATTTGAATCGACTTTGTCTTCTGGGACCCAAATCTACACTAAAAAAAAAAGAAAAGAAACTCAGTGATAATTTAACCCTGAGACTGCAGACTATCAATCGGTGGGTACAGTATACCCCTGGAACGCCTTCCAGGATCTCCGGGGGGTCTGAACCAGTGGGCTATAGTGTACTCACTGTACTGTATGTGTACTTGAAGCCCATTACTATATACTATACTTCAGATGTGGAAATGCCACAGTAAATGGTGCCTCAAATGGTGCCTCCCTCGGACTGCCCCCCCCCCCCCCTCGGGTGACAGAATATGGCATTGTGAGGAAAGACGAGGACACATGCACAGCTTCCATCCTCTGCATGCATGGCCTACATTCACTGTGGAGCAGGGGCTCTCTCCTCCTAACTCCCATTGTGTGCTTTTATTTGAATTTATGGCTTGGGTAAAAACTGATTGGTCAGTAGGCCTATAGTCCATAAATTTAGTTCATGATTTCTGGTGTATTTTGGTTTTTTAATTATTCCTGAACCAGTTATATAGATGTTCTTAACAGCAATGTACTAATGGTTGTATAGATCACTCACCTTTGTTTTTGTTTTTCATGGTGATTCCTCTCTATACGTTAAACCTATGGGTGCTTTCAAATCGATTCGTGATGAATTCCTTAAATTATCCCCCACATATACATGTGGGAGCACGCACGCACGGTCCCACGCACAGTCCCACGCACGGTCCCACGCATGCACTCAAATATCTAATTTAGTTGCATATTTGTGTTCCATTGCCCACAGGTCCAAATCAATAGTTTCCCCAGTGGAATTGACCAATCATAGCTGGCCTTTGTGTAGCCCATTGAGGGGAGTGGGACAGCTTTCTGAGGAAAACAAATTGCTCTATTACAACCTCTCTTCTCTGTGATGTTCAGTGTCCCAGAGGCAAAGCGCAAGGCTGCTATTAATTGCATGTTTTCTTGCACAGAAACGCCAAAGCGGTAGCATAAAATTGGTAGCCTAGCATAGCATTAAACAGCATAATACACCCAGGCAACGTTTGTCCTTTAAAATAAGTTATATGCAGACTGAGGTTATAGTTTTTGCCATATAGAGTACAGTATAGTACATTATAGTCACTACACTGCAAGACACATTATATACGGTACTACACTATACCACACTTGGTCCTGTAGAAAATGTACGAGTACAGAAGTGGTTTAAATTTGTAGCTTACGGTAATAATAGAGCTTGTATAATGCAGTTGTTAAGTTAATTATTGTGGAAAGGCACATTTAGACAAGTACAGCATTTAGCGTGCCATTTGCTGATTGCAGCCTTGCTCAGTTTTAGCATGGTAGCATGTAGCCTATCTAGTTTTGGCACTTTCTTTGCTGTTTACAGAAACAGCTGTGTACAGAAACCATTTGTGGGTACTGTTTTTTCTTTCTTCCTTTTTTTCCCCTCTCTTTATGTTTTTAGGATTCATGCTTTGATATTATAGGCCTAGGCTAAGTATAAAACATTTACTTCTTTACTGTATATTCAAACTTTTATTTTTGAGGATTGATGTGAAGTAAATACAGTATGTGCTACTGTAGCATTTACCTACCTATTTATTGTACCCTTATTTTCAATATCAATTAAATATTTGTAATATTATTGATAAAACTTGGCACAATGGTGTCCCTCATTGGTCTATTGTTAATAATACAACTCCCACTCTGCCTTCAGCTTCTGAGATAAAGGCAATCACATTTTGCTTATTAATCAAACTCATATCATGATCCCATAGAGAACGTCGCGGTTATATTCTACAGTAAAGTCCCCATTGTTAATGTATCTATTTTTTGTATATGTGAATGTGTACAGTTCAACTAAACGTAGATCTCACTGGATAATGCTATAGGGACTGCATGCACACAGCTAAACTCGCTCCACTTGTGTTGCCGGTTTGACTGGCGGCCTACTGATTAGCTTAGTTTGCACACAGGACTTGGCATGAGACAGACAATGACAATCATTAACTAATATCATCATAAAGAAGACAGCTGTCTTCCAACAATACATCACACCCCACACGTGTCCCAGCAAGTCGATAGCCTCTCTCCGCCTTTCAGGAAATAGTTTTTTTCTCAACTGGCTAAAACTTTGTTTAATATTATTCTTTGGCTAGTTTCGGTTATTGCCATTGACATTAATGGTTAAAGGATATTACTTGTGTATAATGGGACACTTATACAGGGCTATATTTAGTTTATCAACGGTCACTTAATCAGCCTTTCCCTGTCATGGATATATTTCATGGATATTTCATAAGCCTAATGGCTGCCGCCCATGAGGCCAGACTTCCTCATTATAGCCTATAAGTTGCAGCGCTGCCCATTCTTTCATCAGCCTATAGATACAAATCCCATTGCCTGAGCATTTCCTAGCAGCAGCTGCCCTCCCCCAGTCCTTTCCTACACAGTTCACACATCATCGCCGTTGGGGATGCCTTGCTGTGACATCATCTGTTTGGAACAGGAGTTATTCACCCTGGCCACACATTTAATTCCAAGAGTGTAGTTTGAGCCTTTACCATAATGACCATAAATCATTTCTGCATTATCCCATGGTGATAAAAAAACCTTAGAATGTGGACAGTGTTGGGCATGCGTTGCACTGTAGTTAGAAAAACTCAAGAAAGGAGAACTGTATTTCTTTGTCGCATGCGGCAAAGTCAGGCTGTATCGTGTTGCCATGCAGCTTGTGCGTCAGCTATATATGTTTGGCGTAGGACACGTCATGTACGACTAAAATGAGGCTAAAGTAGAAACGTAGCAACTCGAAAAAACACTCTGCTTGGTGGTACATGAGCAGAAGATTCCCATGCAGAGCTGCATGGCTCCCTTGCTCCCCGCCTCTCTCCTCATCAAGTCAAGCCACATCCTCTCTTTTGAGTACAAAATAAGGAACGAGGAAGATCCGGTTTCTGAATTGTGTTTTTATGAGCGGTTGAAACGGCCACTTCTGTGGTCTCGTCTTCAGTCCCGTTCCGCGCTGACCGTTCGCCTCTGGACGTTCCTGAGGTTTTCGGGAGACGTCAATTAAGTCGGTTTTAATTGGAAGATGTTATTTGAAACAAATGTTTGCACCCGGCGTTCGACCAGACGAGCACTCTGCTCTCCCTTGCTCATTTATTTATACTTTCCCTTTGTGCCACGCTGGCCTTGCACTTCTGTTTTTCCCTGTCTTCCAAACTGCAGTAAAAAACACATGCTCGGATGACCACACACACACACACACATACACACACACACACACACACACACACACACACCACACACACACACACACACACACACACACACACCACACACACACACACACACACACACCACACACACACACACACACACACACGCACGCCGCACATGCTCGCCTAAGCACTGGCAGAGGTGTCTTGTTTTTGAGACTGTCATGGAGAAGCGATGACCAATCAAGCAGTGGGGACAGGTGGGAGAGACCGCTGCTGGAACAAACACTAACCCTCCTTTTTCTGTAAATATACCTTTTGCTGCTACTGGAGCTTTTACCAATAGGCTATGAAAGTATTGTATGTATATATATGCTCTTACCGATGAATGAGTACAATATCCTTTAAGCATATAACGTTTGAGTGCACTACTACTGTTAACTACAACTTGGCATCTGTAATTTTGCTTTAAAATACAATTTGGACTATATTTATTTCTGCACCGGTGCATATGAGATCCATATTCAATCAAACAAACGTTCAAACCATTCAACAAACCCCACTGATGCACCTAGACTTGGGCTGTACACACGGGCACAAAGAAACCATGGTCCACAGGTTGAATTATCTTTTGTTTGCATATTTACTGATCCATTGAAGTGCATTTACAAAACAACTATTAGGGAAGATAAAAAGGTTAAAAACTATGACAAGAAAGGTAAACTCTGGAGGCCCTTGGGGTGGGGGGGGGGGGGGGGGGGGGATTTCTATAGGGAATGAGAGTCTGATAAAACTAACATTAACTAACTAATACTAACTCCAACTATAGCCTAACACTACACTAACCCTCAGCTCTTCTTTATGGTATGATACTATTAAACTGTCACATAAAGTCTGTCTCATAAAAGGGAGCTCATGTAAGGTCGTCTGGAAGGAGAAATATAATACGACTCCCTCCTATTCTTCAGTGTTCATTAAAGTTTAACGCAGTCATTGTGGTGAGACTTGGTTTGTGACAAGAGGTGTATCTGCTTCAGCCATATCATGGCTGTTTTGACGTGGATCTTTTGTTAATTTGCTTTTTAGCCGCATGAATCTGATACTTTACGTCGAATGATGAAAGCCAAGAACCGTTTCCTTATTGTCCTATTACTTTCCCCAGCGCTGTGCGCTGTCTACAGGGGTTTTGTCAGGAAATTAAATTACACGATTGTTAGCATCAGCATTCAGATCCTCAGTTTGACCCCCTTGGCCTTTAACCTATAAGAAAGAGCATCTCCAACAGCAAGGTGAAGCTTGTCATTTTAGGATCATTTTCAAAAGTTAAGTTAGTATTTTTTTTAATAGTTTGACCACATTATGGTGGTGAAAATTCAGAAATATACTGACATGATGAGTGTCACTCATTTAGTACCGACTGGTCCTCCATACCTCTGAACACCGACTAACAGTCTGAGTTAAAAAGTGTTGTGAGGAATGCTCTCCCCTTCTTTTGACACCTCGCTACTTACCTAACGGGACACGGGGCTTGGTGCCGCGGACCCGGAAAAATAAAGGGAGGAACTATTTTGTTTCGAAGAAGTCGTATATACGGGAACTTTGATGCCAAGTTCCTCTGGCGAAACGCGAGGCCCGGTCGCTCCGCACATCTGAGAGTGCTTTGGAGAAATAACAGCAAATGTTTGTCTTGTATTGTATGGCACACTGCTGGTGGAGCGCCTAAGCCCCTTCTTCCAGCGCCTTAAGCGCCCCCCTTAATAAAATAGTCAAGAATAACTCCTTTACCTTAATCTTCCCCTCAGATTACCACGCCGAGGGGGCGGGAAATTAGCAGCAGGCCCACACGCTTTCTCTCTTTAACCTCACCTTTTATTTTTGTAGTTATCTACTCTGTCTCTCTTCACGGCTTTCTTTCTTCGCCTCTCTCTCTCCCCCCTCTTTCTCCATCTCCGTCATTGTATCCCCTTTTCTCCCCTCACTTTTTATTTTTCTCTGTCCATCCGTTTCTTCCAAATTCTCCTTCCTTCATCCCCCCCCCCCTCTCTCTCTCTCCCCTTTCTGTGTGGTAGATGAACTCTCCATGCCTGCTTTACGCCTTGCGGGGGAATGGCATTTTATTGGGTCAATATTAGAAGCAACATGTGGCTAATGGGCGGCTGCATTTTCCATGGTCTGGTCCTCATCAGCACAGTGAAACGGACCTAAACAACTAAACATGGCCGTTGACAATTGATACGAGGCCTTTTAAGTAGATCTGCTCTGTTAGGAGAAGGCGGGGGTGTGTGTGTGTGGGTGCAGTTTTGTGGCGTTTTTGTGCGTGCGCGCCCGTGTGTCTGTGTTCGCCTGTGTATGTTAATTAGAACCCTAAGGCAGACACTACCACACGTGAGTGTACGCACGTGCTTCTCTCACACACACACACAAACGCACGCACGCACGCACGCACACACACACACACACACACACACACACACACACACACACACACACACACACACACACACACACACACACACACACACACACACACACACACACACACACACACACACACACACACACAGGCATTCTTGTATATATTCTCCCCCAAGGGAAACTGTGTGTGTGTCAGTGTGTGTGTGTGTGTGTGTGTGTGTGTGTGTGTGTGTGTGTGTGTGTGTGTGTGTGTGTGTGTGTGTGTGTGTGTGTGTGTGTGTGTGTGTGTGTGTGTGTGTGTGTGTGTGTGCGTGCGCGTGGTGGGGTGTAACCCACACCTCAGTACGGTAGCTCAGCGGTAGCTTTGAGTGTGGTGCGTCCCACTGTCTGATCCTCGTAACCAGAACTCTCTCTTTACTGCTTCCTGTCCGCCCTGGCCCTGCCGTCCCCTCTCGCATGCCCGCCTGCCATCTGGGTCGGCCAACACACACCCGCGTGAGCGCTCACACACACACACACACACACACACACACACACACCCAACGTGTGTGTGTGTGCGTGTGACTCGCACATACTCTCAGGCATGGCTGCACATAACACGCACTCACTGTGTCTCACAGACGCGCACGCACATGCGCGCACACACACACACACGCGGGTTCAGGGGTCTGCGCGCGGTGTAACCCGTCTCATCTACCCGCTACTATACTGTACCTTTGAAACCAATATCACACAGAGGAGACGAGAACACAGCGCTGCTCCATCTACGTTTTCAGCCTCTCCCTCGCTCCCTTGCTCCTCCGGGTCTCACTCAGGGGATCACAACGTTAACTTCTGAAAAACCCATGTTTCTGTCTCAGTGGTTCTCAAACATTTTCATGTCAAGGACCCCCAAATGTATATGTATTTGGCTACTCCCATCTGAAAATATGTTGTTGCAGGGACACCCCAGAAGCAAAGATTTCAGTTAAAAAAATAATATATACTTATATATATAATTTTCACGATTAAAAAAAAATAGCAGATCTACAAAGCTAAAGTATAACATAATGCTTAAAACACCAAAAGGGGGTTCCCAACCCGTCCTGAATTGGTTAAAGCACGCTCGTGTCTGAAGCACCTCATGTACCGTGTGAGACCGATGAGTATACGTTTGTTATACCGTGAAATATCGAGTACTACCGACTCGGGTCTCTTTCCTCGAAAGCAGTAGTGTACGCTGTTGTTGTTTACTGTATGGCTTTGTCTTGACAACATGACACCGATGAAACCGATGACACCGAGGACACGCTGTCATATCCCCTCTGCACGCACGCACACACGCACGCACGCACACACACACACACACACACACACACACACACACGCTCTCTCAGAGTTAAAGGAACACGAGGAGGACATTACTGTGCAGCAGTAGCAGCCACAGTATCAGTGGCTGTAATAAAAGTTATATCCCTTATAACCATGATGGAGCGGACATGGTGCTGCTGCAGCTGTCTATATGGTGTGTACCACTTTATAGATACTGTAGCGAGTGTGCGCGTGTGTGCGTGTGTGCGTGTGTGCGTTTGAGGGTTTGATCTGAGGGGGGTTTGGTATCAGCGGGGGTTGGTTGGCACTTTGATCACTTCCTCTCTGCACTTCATACCTTCACTCTCTCCGAGATCAGATCACAGTGGAGACATACACCCGCGCATGCACGCACACACACGCGCGTATACGTGCGCCTGCGTGTACTGTACACACACACACACACACAGGTGGCGGTAGGACCAGTGTCAGGTGTAGCAGGACAGTGCAGGGATGATGGCCGGCCTGGTGCCAGTTGGGTGTCAGTGACAGTGACAGTGTCTCTCCTCTCGTCTCCTCCTCTTTCATCACCTACTTAACACAGCGCGTGTGCGCGCGCGCGTGTGTGTCTTGTGCACGTGTGCGTGTGTGTGTGTCGGCCACTCCTGCATGGCCACAAATAAGCGGAAAATGGACTCTGTTTCAAAGCCTAACAGTTGTGACAGCTACTGTCCCAAATGATCATTGTGGGGTTATTCATTGCACGTTAAGCAATTTTGGTTACAATACAACATTGTATTACTGTTGGTCAGGAACATTGTATTACTGTTCAGCATGTTGCTTCTATTCCTTTGATGATTTGTCCCTGAAATTTGACTTGAATTGGTTAGAAGTGAATGTTGCAATGTGGAGACTGGAGAAGTTGGGGGATTTCATAGAGGATTGTTCACAATGTTCAAGCTCAGTTGTGTGTGTGTGTGTGTGTGTGTGTGTGTGTGTGTGTGCGTGTGCGTGTGAGAGAGAGAGCATGCATGGTTGTCCATGTGTAAAGCCAGAGGTCATAAGTGTGTTGGTTATACAGCTGGTCTAGGTAGCTGCAGAGTGAGAGAAAGAAAAAAAAAACCTAGCCGATGAAAGTGGATAAATAGAATTGTTTTCTCAGGCTGTGCGCGAGACGTCCAGTGTATAAAGAGAGACCAAAAAAAAGGACAAATACAACGTATTTATTTTCTGTGCCGCAGGTGCCTGCTCCCAGCTTATTGGTTTTCGGGTGACTCTCTCACTCTAAAGAGAGCGATTTAGCTCCCTCTCCCCCTCGGAGGCCGAGGGGTGAAGTGGCTAGCTTATTTTAGCGGGGTCCCGCGGTCATGACTCTGGGTGACACATTAATTGTGGAGATTCTGTTGAGAAAGGGAAGGCCAAACGGTGTCATGACTCGTCCCACGGTGTTTGTGGAGCGTTGGAAATTGGTTTCGTTTGGCTGAGTTACCTCTTAGATGTTTATTTACCTATCAGCATGTTTCAAGCTGCCACCTTACTCTCTCTCCCCTCTGTGTGCGCGTGCGTGTGCACGTGCGTGGACCGCGTGTGTGTGTGCGCCAACCGGCCAGGCTGCTTAACATGAGTGCGGAAAGGGCAGCCATTCCTCCTGAGTGAGAAAGTGTCAGAGACAGAAGGGAAAGAGAGTTGAGTTACATGATGGCCAGTCATTCTCACTGTCCTCGCCATCCATTATTGACTACCTGCTTCTTTCACGTCGGCCACCAGAACCGGCCCAGGGTCAATCCTGTATACCTTCTCAAAATGGCCGACCCATATCTCCAAAGCTGTGGGGATAAATTAAAACAAAAGTAGTCTAATTTTGTTTTTTACAACATATAACAGCCTTTTATACAATTTGTTGTACAATGAGTTGCAAAAACAGCCAATATGCAACATGTAGCACACTTCTAGATCTGCTAATAGATTTTCGCTATATGAATTATTTTACATTTAGAATTTTTATGTTCTGAAAATGTTTGTAGGCCTAATTTCGTGCCCACAAATATAGAGAGTTCATATTGTTAAGTTATACATTGATGTCTAGTCTTCCTCTGGTGAAATCTTTCAGTGGAAAACTGATTTAATTTCTCTACAGCGGCTGTTGTCCTTTGAACACATGCGTATGTGTCACACATCTAGAATCCAGCAATTGCTGGAGGAGGATAAACAAGATGCACCCCGGCCAGGGGAAAGAGGAGGACTGCAGTACAGGATGCTGTTGATTTGTTAATATTCATACGAGGCATAAATCATCAAGTCCAATATTATTCCAGACAGCCTCGCCTGGCTTACACCTTTGACACTCCATGTGTGGTTTGTAAGGTGAAGAACCGTCCAAGGGTGTGTGTGTGTGTGTGTGTGTGTGTGTGTGTGTACACGCACGCTGGCAGTGGAGGGCTATGAGCTCATATATAGTAGTGGCAGAGGTGACCACTGCAAAATAGAAACTGTCATCGGGATAATTTACGGATTTGCAAGTTGTTTCCTTAACACACACACACACACACACGCACACGTGCACACGCTCACTCATCTGTGTATGACTTATTTGTTGATTCCCTGCGGAATCTTCAGAGAACAGTAATAGCTGTTCAACTCATCCAATGGCTGAAAGGAGATAAATGTTCCACCACTTATGTCTATATGGTGACTCTGACAAACTAGCATTTGGTCTGACACGGGACATTAAAATGACAACGCTGCGCCACAAAATGACAACGAGAATTGAACTGGAAAGTTGGAAGAAAGACACACTGATGCTATATGTTGTGGTAGAAAATATAGTCTTTACCCATATATATATATATATATATATATATATATATATATATATGCTCATTGCATGTTTTCTTTCCATCATGTGTTTGGAAAAATGTCGGCAGAGAGGCATCATGGGAGATATACACAGAAGGAGCGAGGTGACACTGTCATTTACCTGAGCCTTCACTGGCCTGACCAAGCAGTAGCGTTTTGCTTGGGGATTATTTTATTTGAACTTGATACACATAATTAAATCTAAAATTATGTCATTAATTATATACTGTGTGCACGCGCATGTGTATCATATTTACATTTATTCTTCCCAGTGCACATGTTGACTGTAGTCTAACACTTACTCAGACCATCGTAGAATAAATGTACTAAAGTAGCTATACTAAAAGTCTGAATCTGAACCCACGAGCAAGCCAAGAAGAATAATTATTCTGCATTCTGCACCGAAACTAGGGCCCCACACTCATACACATACTTCTATACACACACATCTACGCCCCAGTGCACACATTGTTCCCAGTCTTTGGCAGGTAGCAGCTTACAAAGTGCCTCCTGCTGCCAAAGGATGTCAGTATATTAGCTGTCTATTAATGAAGTGAGTCTGATGTCTCTCCTTTCTCTTCCTCCTTCTCTTTCTGCTCAAGTCAAGTATCAATAATAAGATTTATATGTCAACCCCCACGGCCTTGATTCAATTACCCACATCTCTCTCTCCCTCTCCACCCCTGTGTCTTGCTGTCCCTGCATGCTAGGTCTGACCGATATATACCGGTCATGCTGATATATCGGCCATTATTTGACTTTTTAGACGACATCGGTATATCTGCATTCATGCAGCCCAGTTTTTTAAACTTCAAACTTTTAACTTGAAATTGCCAATAATTTGGGTACGTCGTCATAGGCACAACGCGTAGCATTGCAACACATTGTGAGCTTAGATCATCTATTCTGAACATTCAAGAATAGGACTCAAGGGGTCAAAATGAAGTCCCGTTTGTGTGTTAATTTTTCAAAAAGCTGTTTGAGTTTATACATTATTTTGCTGAAATGTTAAATGTCCTGAAATACAAACTTGAAGCTTTGTAAAAAAAAAAAGAAAAGGAAAAAAAACGTGAATATCGTCCATGTATCGTGATACGTATCGTGTCGCTGTTAAAATGTATGGTTATACACCCCTACTACCCATCATCCTCCAGACTGGTTACTGTCTCTCTCCCCATCCCCCCAAACCACCAAATCACATCATCCATTCATTCTCTTTTTTGTTTTTGACAAAATATCGATCAAGGGTCTCTAGCACTCTTCACAATCGGGATCGGCATTGGAGCCACAAATCTTGCAACGGTCGTGCTAGACTCTACTCCCCCCGCCCCCCCTCTTCTCTCTCTCTCTGCCTCCTCTGCTGTGGATCCGTTTCCAATTGAAGGCAGGTCATGCTTCTTGTTTGTCTTTGTCATGACAGAGTTCCTTAACGAGCGAGTCCCCCCCCGCCCCTCATAATCAGATCTGGACAGAAAGAAGAGATGGTGGTGGGGGGGGGGGGGGTGGGGGGGTGGGGGGACACCAGGTAAAAACGAGGTCACAGGCAGTTTACCTCCAACTCATTGTCTGCATTTCCTCTCCGTTTTAGGAAAATTAGATTTGCGTTCCCCGCATCATGCCCTCGCGGTTCTGTTCTGCTTCGTAACGTGCGTTTCGTGTCCAATCCGGAGACCCTTTGAAGTTTGAGGGGTCCCTTTCTTTTCTTTCATACACTCCAATCTCAACTTCTCCTCCCTGCTTTATCTTACCCCCCCCCCCCCCTGCTACACACACAACCCAGACATTGTTCATTACCTGGGGCAGTGATGGCGGAAAGCAAAAGAATGCTGGCTAATCAAATTGACTCGCCAAGTTCTCTGCCATTGGAGGATGTACTGAACCACTTATGGGTCACACAGGTTAATCGTCATGGCTTTAGGAAAATGCCCTCCCGATCTGCTTGGACTGCGTGGCTTCTTCACAGACCCTAAAGGCGGGCCTCCGTGTGTTTCTCCCCGAGTGGCACTCGGGGCGACGTGCCATGACGCGCACACGCGGGAAGATAAGCATCTGAGCGCTGCGCTGTACGTCGTGTACATGTCAATGTGCCACAGTTTCCTGCTGAAACGGCATGGTGTTTCATGTGAGCTGGTTTTGTAGGGAAAAAAGATGACTCTAGGCCAGCAAAATGTCAAAAAGGGAGAGGAGGGTAAAAGAGAGAGAGAAGAGAGATGGAGGGAGAGTGGAAATGGAGAATTCTGTGTATATTCTAACAAAAGCCTTCTAAGCAAATGCAGCCTGGATTGGCCTACACGGTGTGTGTGTGTGTGTGTGTGTGTGTGTGTGTGTGTGTGTGTGTGTGTGTGTGTGTGTGTGTGTGTGTGTGTGTGTGTGTGTGTGTGTGTGTGTGTGTGTGTGTGTGTGTGTGTGTGTGTGTGTGAGAGAGAGAGAGGCTGACTCAGACAGAGTGCAATCTGTTCACAATTGGCAAGACCACAGCGTGAACATCTTGAGGCGAGAACCCATCCAGAATATAACCAGAGAGCACAGGGCGCTGAATGAGCCCTTTCTTATTACCTGTGCTAGTATGCAAATGTATGCACATATGCATGCACAACACACGCACGCACGCTGACGCACACGCTGTTATAGAGACACACAAGGCCACACCGGGCATCATGGCAGTGCAGCTGTTTAAGCAGACAGACAGCCAGAGACATATTAGCTAGTGTGCAGCTATGGCTGTGCAGCAGCAGCTTGGCCCAGTGCACTGCGGGGCCTGGCCTTGTTATGAGAGGCTGCTTGTCCTCTGTCATGAACTAAGACGTCCACAGGGAACCGTGCTATCTGACAGACACCCAGCATCTGTCCCCCTTTTCCAGCTCGGTCCACATGCAGCCAGCCAGGAGGGGGCAAACCGAGCCCCGTTTGGCGGCGCTCAACAGCTTTCAGTCTATTTTCTGGAATTATTGTGACTCTAAATAAAAAGGATTGCGTGTGATATATTTTCCTGGAGACAATATGTGTTCACGCAAATCTTGGGCTCTTCAAAGCAGGATTTCAGCTGTCTTTAAAATACAGGGGGAAAAAAGGACTACTTTGGCATTGTGAAATACACGGCTCTCTTAGGCTTTCTTAAAAAAAGAAATGAAGTGTTCAGATTTACATCGTAGGCATTTGCCAGGCAGTCAGTCCTCTCTGGAGTCAGTATCCTACAATGAGTAACTTACGAGTGAGTGAGCTTTATATTCATCGTGCTCAATGGTAACTTGGCACCTACACACTTGGATCAGGCTTTTTATAGCTGGCATTGTTATCTGTTCTACTGGGACGTGAAGGCAGAAAGGAGGGATATGACGACCATACATCTCTTATCTGGGATTCGATCCCAAGATGCAGTTAAGTGGTTGACACCACATGAACTGCATGGTTGAGGCAGCGCGTCGCAATGCGAGGAATAAAACATGTGACTTCTCCAGTCAGTATGTGAATGTGTTTACTGTAACACAGTTAAATTCTTTACTATGCTAGATATACTATAGATTTTACAGCCATTCTTTCTACACCTATCAGGGAAATGGCGTTCAGCATCCTGGACGCTAAGCAGTCCTCATGTGGAATCCGTCAACTGTCCGGCCCTCATTCAAAATGGTTTGTGTTTTACACAGAGCCACAGGAATATTTATGAGCAACCAATGTGCCAGCTATAAATCCATGAATCGCTCCTCTCCGTAGCTCCATCGAAAGTTGACCAATGTGGAGAGAGTTAAAAAAAAAAAAAAAAAACTGATTACTTTCTTTTATGGCTGTATCGTTGAATTGGCTCACACTGTTGAACGTCTCGCAAATCATCTGGCATATCTATTGTAGTCTCTAGTAATGGACTCTTTTTTTGGACTCTTATGTTCAAGTTTATGCTTTATCTTTCATCTACAACAAGTATTTAATTTGTAATTAGATCAACTGTCTGACGAAAGAGAGGCTAACTCGTTTAAGGAACCTATTTGGTTTACAAGATACAAGTGTGTGCAGATGCATCTTGGTCCATTGTGATAGGTGTGTATGGTGTCCTGGCCCTCTTGACCTTTCAATGGTATACCTCTCACTAGCCTCCTGCCTTAGGGCTGTGTGTGTGTGTGTGTGTGTGTGTGTGTGTGTGTGTGTGTGTGTGTGTGTGTGTGTGGTGTGTGTGTGTGTGTGTGCGTGTGCGTGTGTGTGTGTGCGCGCGCGCATGTGCGTGTGTGTGGGCAGGAGTCAGGAAGTGAAGGGCAGTAGAAAGACATGTCATCTTCAGGTGGGCTGCCTCTGGCTTGGTGCTGACCTCTCACCCAAATTAAACCTCCACCTCTGTCTGTCT
Source organism: Protomyctophum parallelum (assembly GCF_964188405.1). Taxonomy (NCBI): domain Eukaryota; kingdom Metazoa; phylum Chordata; class Actinopteri; order Myctophiformes; family Myctophidae; genus Protomyctophum; species Protomyctophum parallelum. Next base: position 24,189,640 of record NC_139705.1, on the reverse strand, counting down.
GTCTGTCTGTCTGTCTGTCTGTCTGTCTGTCTGTCTGTCTGTCTGTCTGTCTGTCTGTCTGTCTGTCTGTCTGTCTGTCTGTCTGTCTGTGTCGCTCTCTCTCTCTCTCTCTCTATCTCTCTCTCTCTCTCTCTCCCCCCCCCCCTCTCTCTCTCCCCTCTCTCTCTCTCTCTCTCTCTCTCTCCTCTCTCTCTCTCTCTCTCTCTCTCTCTCTCTCTCTCTCTCTCTCTCTCTCCTGCCCACTGCCAGGCGCTTTTGTTTTCTCATGGCCAGCTTCTCAGGGAAAACGCTCATATTTGTGGCTTTCGGGGGCTTGGCAGCAGAGTGTGCCTGTCAAGTTTTTTTGACTCACACTTTACCCCCGCATCCAAATTGAACTGTTCAGTCATTTCCTGTCATAGCACCTCCCCTCCACCCCCCCGCCCCCTCCCCCCTAGCACAAATCCCCATCCTCCTTTTTGCCAACCGTGTCACTGTCAGGACCCCGAGCACAAATCATCATCGTCGTCTTTTCCTCTCTGTGTAATCAATAATCATCTGCCATGTTTTTTTTTGTTGTGACCGTAAGCCGCCTTGTCAGTTGTTCTCAAACTTTTTCATGTCAAGGACCCGAATTTAATTACATTTCTACCTATCTCTGGGACCCCAATTGATAAGTGTACAAATGGAACCGTTTGTACACTCTCTGAGTTACAGACCCATAAGGGTCGAGTTGGTTTAGCTGGGGACCCTGGAACTCCCTCAAGGACCCCTGGGGGTCCCCGTACCACACTTTGGGAACCTCTGGTCTAGAGGAAGTGGCCTGCTGACGGGGTGAGCCCATTTACACCAGAAAGGTGATGAAATGGAGACAGGAAGTCGACAGAGAGCACAGAGGGAGTAGGAAATGTTGAGCATCATAGGGCTCCTATACATCACACATGTACGTATCCGTTTTGTACAAGTACAAACAAACAATTTGTACTTTCTCAGAGTGTCCGCAAAAAACATCGGCACAAACGCTATATGAGCAAATCCTCTCTGAATAGAGCGCTCTCATATTATAGAGTTCAACCGAAAAAGCCGGGCATGCTTCTTGAATCGGAGAGAAGACCGATAGACATATATATACCCGACGCAAAGAAAAAAGAGAGACGGAGAAAGAGGTAGAGAGACAGACCGACAGACCGACCGTGAGGGAGAAAGCAGAATGGGAGAGAGAGAGAGAGAGAGAGAGAGAGAGAGAGAGATGGTTATCTGAAGTGAGGTCAGAAATGAAACATGTCATAGCAAATTAGAGCCATGTTGTTTGAATTACTCTGGCCTGCTTCTTGAAGAACAGTCTG
>NC_139705.1:24178315-24183315 GCF_964188405.1 Protomyctophum parallelum | reverse complement strand
TTTCATGCTCACATAATATGTGAGCACCATGTATGGGCACCATGTATGGGCACAAAAGGAGGCGTGCACACGTATGCTGATGACATCAACATATTATGTTGATGTCATCAGCATACGTGTGCACGCCTCCTTTTGTGCCCATACATGGTGCTGACTCATTTGTTTGCGCTTGATGCCATGATGACGCATTGAGGTTAGACAACACACTCCATATTTGGTCGTAGTTGCATCACGGGAATTCCTTATGTTATGGCTGAGTCATAGTGACATGAGTGTGACGACGTGGTCCGCCTGGCCAGCTCTTCCGAGTTCTTTTAATTGCAACTTTATTTTACCAGGAATTTTACCAATGGTTTTTATTGAGATTCTGACCGTTCACATTTGTTCAGTTGTAGTTGCAATCTGTAGAACCTGCATGAAGCACCACAATATACAGACATTAATCTGTAGAACCATGAAGCACCACAATATACAGACATTAATCTGTAGAACCTGAAGCACCACAATATACAGACATTAATCTGTAGAACCATGAAGCACCACAATATACAGACATTAATCTGTAGAACCATGAAGCACCACAATATACAGACATTAATCTGTAGAACCATGAAGCACCACAATATACAGACATTAATCTGTAGAACCTGAAGCACCACAATATACAGACATTAATCTGTAGAACCATGAAGCACCACAATATACAGACATTAATCTGTAGAACCTGAAGCACCACAATATACAGACATTCATCTGTAGAAGCACCACAATATACAGACATTATACAGACACAATATACAGGCATTAATCTGTAGAACCATGAAGCGCCACAATATACAGACATTATACAGACACAATATACAGACATTATACAGACACAATATACAGACATTATACAGACACAATATACAGACATTAATCTGTAGAACCATGAAGCACCACAATATACAGACATTAATCTGTAGAACCTGAAGCACCACAATATACAGACATTAATCTGTAGAACCATGAAGCACCACAATATACAGACATTAATCTGTAGAACCTGAAGCACCACAATATACAGACATTCATCTGTAGAAGCACCACAATATACAGACATTATACAGACACAATATACAGGCATTAATCTGTAGAACCATGAAGCGCCACAATATACAGACATTATACAGACACAATATACAGACATTATACAGACACAATATACAGACATTATACAGACACAATATACAGACATTAATCTGTAGAACCATGAAGCACCACAATATACAGACATTACGGCAGACAACAAAAATTAATGAAAAATAAAGTAAGATCAAATGGATGCACACAAGTACACCACTGGATATTCCAAGTAATTTTTGGCTTTTCACATATACTGTTCAATAGGTATACGTTGAAGCTCAGTCTAGAGGGCTGCACTGCATCCCAGACTGGCTGCCATACCCTTGTGAATCCCTCCATGTTATCACAGAGGATGCAAGTCAGTTTTGCCAGAGGTACCAGACTCATTAGCTCCTTATACCAATCATCCAGTGTATAGGAATGTCCAAAGCTTGAGTATTGTCTTTCCTGCTATATATGAGTATTCCGATCAATCTATCGTTGTGTCTGTCCCTTGCACTATATACCTTGGCTGCCAGTACAGAGAGGTGACAAGTCAGACAGGCCTCGGAGACTAAAGGGCTGTATTTTGCGTGTCTTAAGTACCAGGTCTTATTACCTAACTTGAGTAAACTAAAGACCTGGAGGCGTGATCAATGCTCTTTGGCCACTCAGAATAGCCAAATGGCATTGATCACACCTCCAAGTCTTTAGTTTACTCAAGTTAGGTAATAAGACCTGGTACTTAAGACACGCAAAATACAGCCCTTTAAACTGTCTTGCATGTTAAGCCAGCCAGCTAGTAATCCGACCTAGTTGAGTAGGCTACATTTTCTTCACAAACATGAGATATTGCATAGAATGATGGTTCCCAGATACGACACCTCATTCCAAAACACTATCTTTGTGCATTTCGTACGCATGTACTATTTACGCACCAATGTCTGTGCCACATATACTGTAGGCTTAATGACAAGCAGGCCTAAAAAAAAGGCCTGCATTGGGTAAGTGGACATAAGATGTCTCTCTGTGTTTCTCTCTCTGTTGTCTCTTCTTCCCGTCCAGGGGGTCATTAGTTGCTAAGCCTCCCTTCTCCGCAGCATTTGGAGATGTGCCGCCCCAACACATATTCAATGCACATCCTCTGGTCCAAAGAAAAGGGACACTGGGACAGACACACAGAGAGAGAGAGAGAGAAAAAGGAGGATTGGCAAATAAAAGGGACTAGTGGTGCAGACTTGGGTCCACAGTCTCGTCCAAAAACACTAAACAAAACAAGCCCCTGCATCTCCATTTTTGAAGCTTTTCTCCGTCTTTCAACCCCCCCCCCCCCCCCCCTTCCCCGCTCATTTGGAGTAATGTATCTCTAAGAAGAGATTCCAAAAGAGAGCGGCGAGAAAGAAAAATACAGTGACAGAGAGAGAGAGAGAGAGATATCGAAGCGACGGTGAAGTGAAAACCCGTATCGGCCCCCGGTTCCCTCACCTTGTTGCCAAACAAACCCATATCGGCCCCCGGTTCCCTCACCTTGTCGCCCCCGGTTCCCTCACCTTGTTGCCAAACAAAACCCATATCGGCCCCCGGTTCCCTCACCTTGTTGCCCCCGGTTCCCTCACCTTGTTGCCAAACAAAACCCATATCGGCCCCCGGTTCCCTCACCTTGTTGCCAAACAAACCCATATCGGCCCCCGGTTCCCTCACCTTGTTGCCCCCGGTTCCCTCACCTTGTTGCCAAACAAAAAGAGGATTCTTTCTGCGTCGCCTCCGATTTCCCCATGTGTTGTTTATGCCCCCATTCCCTCTAGCCTTCTTTCACAATGTAGCCCCCCCCACCCCTGCGTTGTCGTTCCCCCCCACCCCACCCCTGCGTTGTCCTTCCCCCCCACCACCACCACCCGTCCCGCTGCAACTTGGCTCCACTTAACAAGGGGGCTTACACCTGCTTACAGGATTAAATTAATTAGCACGAAACGGGGGATGGTGTGGGGTGGACGACGGAGACAGGGCGGGCGGGCGGGAGGGAAGGGGGTCACCGGGGAGAGGGGGAGAGGGAGAGGGGGGAGAGAGAGAAAGTACAGCAGGAAGAAGGCACAATTTAGAGAAAATAAAACAAAGGCCAGCTTGGTGGGGGGGGGGGGGGGGGGTCGGAGGGCTCATGGCTCGCTTTCAGCAGAGGAAGCAGGGACAGCCAAAGGGGGTATAGTGGGGGGGTAACAAACGGTCTCTACTCTGTGGTGTTTGGGTGTGCGGGGTCACGGGTCACATCCACTATTGTGGGGACACCGTCTGGGCAATAGAGGCTCAGTAACTAGTTCCTGGTTGGCCCTCCTCTCTGCTACTGGCTGGCTGGGATTGAATGGAATAGAGTGGAATAGCAATACATAGACCAGTGATTATTAACCTTTTTAATTTAAAGAGCAGCCCTTTCTTACAATTAAAAGATATATATAATAATCTGGGATCCCAATCTCTATACTGTAAAACCTCTTTAACTCTCACACTAATGGCGTTCCATCGTGTTGGGACTGGGCGTGACCAAAACGTCAAAGCTTTGAGGGGGTATACTCTTCTTCACCTCATTGTACGACGTCCCGATAACCTTGCCCATGCATCCTGGACTCTGCAAGCCTTAGTTTGCACGCTCCGAGTCCGAGTCCCTCAGACCCACTTTCTCACATTTTCACCCGACACTATACGCTTGCACCAGAAAAGGGACACTATAGGATTCAAGTGGTCAAGTTCACGTACTTCACGTACTTACTCATGACCTTTGACCTGCTAGTACACTCTAACCTGCTGCCTCTCTCTGCATGGCACACACTGTCTAGCTCTTTCTCTCAACCATGAATGTATGAATGGCAGTGTTGTTTTTGGCAGCAAATTTTTTATTTTAGTTTTAGTCATAGTCTTTTGAATAGTTTTCATTTAGTTTTTTGTCACATTTTAGTCCCCTGGAATGTTTTAGTGTTAGTCTAGTTTTAGTCGACTAAATATCATATGATTTTAGTTGACTAAATCTACAGTTGATTTAGTTGACTAAAATGTATTTCGGCGGGCCTCGATGCCGTCGTAATGGCTGATTTTACGCTTGCTGAAAATACAGTAGCTCACAACACGTCGCAGCGTGACGCGTTGTGAGCTTGTAGATCGGCTATTTTCAGCATGCAACCAAGTGTAAAATGAATTATACTTGATGTCTTGTCCACTAGTCCCTTCCTAACATTTTAGTCTAGTTTTTATTTAGTCGACGAAATCAACACTGATGAATGGGCACGAGTCACACACACCCATACACATATACAGTGCAGTATATACAGCAACTACTGTTCTGTCTATTACCAGAATCAATGGTGGTTTCAAATTGTGTATACTGTTTGTGTTGACAAGATGCTTTCATTAATTAGTGTACTTGTATTTGGTTACTTCTCTGTAGTATTACGCACGCACACGCACGCGCACACACACACACACAAACACACACACACGCACACGCACACACCGCCTAGCCAGTGATGGACGTGATGTGGTTCTAGTCATTGCGTGGCAGCGATCACTTCAATCCCTTCCATATGACAGTGATTAGGCAAGACGCACACAATGCCTGCAGATCGCTGCTCGCACGTACGTACGCACACGCACGTAAACACACACACACACACACACACACACACACACACACACACACACACACACACACACACACACACTCACATGGACGGCTTCCATGAAACACTCAGCCTGTTTTCCCCCACAAACCACAGCTTAGCACATTCCGTATATCTGTATTAGCAAACAGCGAGGCTAATTGCGTGCCGTTATTAGCGTTCCCAGTATAGTAGCCTGCACTTCCCTTGGTGTGTGTTGGAGTGGCTTATTGACAGGTGGACGTTTGTTGC
>NC_139705.1:24149127-24178115 GCF_964188405.1 Protomyctophum parallelum | reverse complement strand
ATTCGTTGTCCCCCGCCGAATGCAATCAGCCCAGACACCCCTATTCTATCATTCTGCCTCTCGCTTCCTTTTATTTTCTTTCTTTTCTTTTCCTCTCTCTCTCTCTCTCTCTCTCTCTCTCTCTCTCTCTCTCTCCTCCCATTAGTTCTTTGAACAAAAAAGGTGGCTGACTCGCACAATAATGGCCGGTCACCCTGGCGAGATAAACCACATGCTCAAAATTAACCTTCATTCATCGGACAGACGGACAGACGGATGGAGGGAGGGAGGGAGAAAAGAGGTGGTGGAGAGAGAGAAAGAGAGAGAGAGAGAGAGGAGAGAGAGAGAGAGAGAGAGAGAGAGAGAGAGAGAGAGAGAGGAGAGAGAGAGGAGAGAGAGAGAGAGAGAGAGAGAGAGAGGGCCCCTCGCCTTTGCGAGCGCTGCTGGAGCCCTGATGGCAGATGTGGAATGCTGGGGCAGATCATTGGAGCAGTCCAGCCGTGATTAAGATCTGATGGAACGAAGCAGTGCATGATGGGACAGACCTGTCATGACCGCGTGATAAAGTCATATCTTAAACGTTTATTTTTATTTTTATGACCAAGGCTTGAAAAACAAACTGTTGTTTGTCTCAAATCCCTAGTTTCCATCATGCCACAAGCTGTGCTTATGTCACTGGTAAAAGAAAATGGGTCTAATATTGCATTCTCTAACTGGTATTAAACGTCTTTAAAATGCAGCCGTCCCATCCTTCCTGTGTCTGTCTCCCTCCAGACAATCTCAGAATCTGAATCTGAATGTTATATACTGTGATCGTACACCTCCCACACGGTCATATCTTCTTAGTGTAACACTGAAGAGGGTACTAATTAGGGATGTCCCCAATCTCCGATACACTTTTTTGGTTTCCCATCCCATTCCCGATACCACAATGTTTGTGTTAGCCAATACCGAATACCGATACCGATACCAGAGAATAATATTCATAATAATACATAAAGAAAAATACCTTATTTTGAAGTCCATCAATACCGGGAATAGTGTTTATAGCAATCTAGCTATATATCTTGTGTTGTGTTTATAGCAGACTCCTCATTCATATATGTGCTCTTGCAGTTAGGGCAACTTAAAAGCAAACTCCACATGCCCCAATATTTTATTTACCTGCCATACATAGTGTAAACCGCTTTACACCCCTGTGTCGGATCGCTGGTTAGACTGGCATATTTGCAGATACCGATATGACCTGATATGACCAAATAAGGGCCGAACCGATACTACAGTATCGGGACATCTAGTACTAATGGTACCAGATGTAGTCAGTATGTCAATACGGTTAAATGAACCCTGGGATTTACTATTTACTGTCTGAAAATGATTTGTAATATTTACACACCCCATGAAGCCTTGGATTCATGGTTATCTTTTTAATTTTTGCCGTGCACATTCCTATACCAATAATTGCAGGTCAGTTACAGCTACTGTACAGGAGACTCCGCCAAATTATTGGCTCAGACAAAAACATCTCCATGATTTCCAGGCTTTCATGTGGGTGTGTAATTGATAGAAAATAAGTCATTTCTTGGGTGAACTACAGTATACTCTTTTAACCACTTATCTTGAACCCTATACTTAGTTGACCAGACTCCCTAGGGCTCAATACTGGGCTACACTAAATAGCTGATCTACAACCTCACAAGGCAATGTGTTGTGGATGTGATATGTTTTACCAAATGTTAGTCTCAGAATAGGGATGCTATAGGGTTCCAATGGTTAAAGCAATCACAGCCTGCCCATGCAGGTGATCCGCACCTCCTTCCTCCCTCTCCCCTCCCTCCTCCTCCTCCTCCTCTCCTTCTCTTATCAGGCTAATTGAAGACAAGCTCTTTGAGACGGACGCACAATAGGGCCGACAGGAGTTCAGCATTTGAGACTCAACGGGTGTGGAAACCGAGAAAAAGGGGATGCTGGGGCCATTCTATAAGCACCCCCCACCACCGCCACCACCGCCCCATCCTCCTCCTAAATCCCTCGCTCCCCCCCCCCCCCCCCCCCCCCCCCCGGACACTTTCTCTCTCTCTCTTATCCCATGGACTCCGTGGCGTCTCATTCAGCACCCTACTTGACACGGCGTGACCTCTGAACCCAAAGTATATGAACTGAAGTGGCGGCTATTTATTTGGTGCAGAATTGATGTTCAGGCGCGTTATTGTGCGGAGAATTAGGGGTGTGTGTGTGTTGTGTGTGTGTGTGTGTGTGGGGGGGGGGGGGGTGTATGTGGGTTTGGTGTCGGTATTGTGTCCGAGTGGCTCTGTGTGCTTTGGTTAAGCTGGCACACAGCAGACTTGGGTGGTAATACCATTTGAAAACCATTGGGGAAGGAAGGGGGAAAAAACCCATATGGCGTTGATTGAACTTGTCGTCCTAGGGTGGAACCAATAAAGCTGTACGTGTCACACAGGACTAACCCAGGCCTTTAGGCAGGCAAGGCAGAGACATTAGATGTCATTAAAAACATCTAAACCAATTCATTAAGAACAATAAAAAAGACTACAAGTTGACAAAGGGAGCAGCTACCCAAGTAAAGTATATATATATATATATATATATATATATATAGGGATTATAACTTAAGTGGTTATAATATTTCAATTAATGTTCCTCATGGTTTAGTAGACCTACTGTATATTTGGTTGTTAATAATTTGTTCGATGTTGCATTTGAGCTGAAAAAATGTATATTGTGTTCTCATCTTCATTGCTATATTTGCCCAACGAGCACAAGGACAGCTAAGGGCTTTGGTTCTTTGTACGTCGTAAGGGGAGAGAAAGCGAGGGATTCACACACAAGTACACACCTTGTTTTGCGTGTGTGTGTGTAAGCAGCGAGGTATTACACCACCTCATCACACCTACAGAGCAGCAGGACTCTCCACCCATTGAGCAAACAATGATAATCTTCACAGAAACACGACTTCCCATCATTCATAGTTTGCCGGTGAAACTGTCATATCGTCTTTGTGGGGGACAATTCATCAAATCCTCCTCTGCATGCTTTTGAAGTTACATCAAGCACTTAAAGTAAACGGTCTCGTCTTCTAAGAACTGGACTTGAGTTACACCTGCTATTTTCCCTCCACACCGGCAGGGCCCTATTATCCCTTATCCATAAACTCCTTTGCCTTTTTTTTTTCTGTTTTGAAATACATTTTTGAATAGTTCAAATAGCCGATCTACAAGCGCTCAACATGACGATGTTAGATCGGCTAGTTGAACTATTTAAATATTTTTCAAAATAGTAAAAGAAATAAAGGCAAAGAAGTTTAGGGATAAAGAGTTTAGCACTGGCGAAAATATAGGACCCAAAAAGTCTTCGCCAAAGATAAGATTGTGTAACTTTCCACCTAAAACAATTGTAGTGGCCACTTGGCACTTGTGCCTGTAATTTATACCGAAGACAGTAGGTCTGCAAGCTCCGAGCATATACATTCATAGCAACATTACACATCATGTGAACAACCTGATTGATAATACGACGCCGTTTAACAAGTTATGGCCCATCTCTGCATGCGGCAACTCCTAGCTTTGTGTGTGTGTGTGAGTGTGTGTGTGTGTGTGTGTGTGTGTATGTGTGTGTGTGTGTGGAAGACAGGGGTTTTGAAGTGGCCGTGTTGCAGTAGTGTCTTTTGGAGGACATGCCGCTCCGAGCAAACACTAAGTTCGGCTTAAACAAACAGGGGAGGACAGGAGGACAAGAGTGATGATGGGATTCACACAGCTTACACACACACACACACACACACACACACACACACACACACACACACACACACACACACACACACACACACACACACACACACACACACACACACACACACACACACACACAGTATATATACTATAAGTTTATATACTATAATGTACATGTATGTAGTGTAGTGTATAGTGTAACTTCAAATCATTGTGTTTTTCCCCTCCTTAGATTTAGTTTAATTTGCATTTTCAACATTTCTTTTGTCGTTTGCACTTTATCTGTTTGAGCATGCGTGCACGTGTGCATGTACTGTAAGTATACATGTATTGCATCATGCTATCATGTTAAAGGTATATTTAGTGATTTCACTTAATTCAAATATCACTAATTGTTTTGTTTTGTTGTGATAATCCTCTCTACTATAGAGTGTGCTGACCATATAAGGAGTTCCTCCCTGTCCCCAGTTAACCCCTGGGGGTCAAAAAACCTTAGGTTTCGTTTTTGACTCTCTATCCTGATTGGACGAAAGGCTGGGTCCCAGGCCAAAAACGAAACCTAAGGTTTTTTGAGTGAAATCACTGAATATACCTTTAAAAACGAGATGGGTTATTCCCAATAAAGAATTTCCATATAAAAGATGGTAGTGTGTCCACGCCCTGTTAAACTTTGTTGCTCATGGTAGGTGGAAACCACTATGTCAAAAAACATATTTTTTAAGGGGTGGCAGTGGCTCACGGGTAGAGTAGTAGGCTATGCAGTAGAGCCGGATGAGAACCGTTCCCAGTTCGATCCCACACTCCCACAGAGTTAGTGTCAAAAGTGTCCTTGAGCAAGACTCTGAACCCCTAATTGCTCCCGATGTGCAGGTTGGTGCTGTGGCGTGCATGGTTACCTCCGCCATCGGTGTATGAATGAATATGTGTGAATGGGTGAATGTATTTCACCTTGGATAAAGGCTTTGGATAAAGGCGCTATATAAATGCACCCTTTTCCCAAGAGTTTAAATATGCGGAGATGCACAACAACAGACGTTGCCCGACAGCAACGACTTGCTCCAACTGTGTTTACTGAGGTGGACGTTTACATCACCTCTGCACGATATTTAGCCTGATAGCAGATCTACAAGCTTACACGATGCCTCATACCTCGAGTCCACAATGCACTGTGTGAGCTTGTAGCTCTGCTATTTGTTGGTATATGCAACACTGTCACACCATCAGGCTTTTACACCTGTCCCGTGTATCGTGTCTGATACCATGTGCTGGGCTCAGCGGTATGCGTATTTTTACATATAATTTTGCTTGTGTGTGTGTGTGTGTGTGTGTGTGTGTGTGTGTGTGTGTGTGTGTGTGTGTGTGTGTGTGTGTGTGTGTGTGTGTGTGTGTGTGCGTGCACACGCGCACATGGCTGCGCTCGCTCGCCTGCCTGAGCACCCTGACGGCATTGTGCAGTAGAGTCCTTGACAGAAGTGAATTAATCAGACCCCTCTGGTCCATTTGTCTCTATTTGGGGGGCTAATTGGAAAAGAAGCAGGTGTTAATAGAGTGTGCGTGCGTGTGTGTGTGTGTGTGTGTGTGTGTGTGTGTGTGTGTGTGTGTGTGTGTGTGTGTGTGTGTGTGTGTGGAGACTAGTAATAGAAATCTCAGAGCTAACTTAACCAGACTTAATTAGGCTTGTTCAGGCTCCAGCCAACCCCCTCTATCTCTCTCTCTCTCTCTCTCTCTCTCTCTCTCTCTCTCTCTCTCTCTCTCTCTCTCTCCCTCCCACCATTGAGGTGTGGGCAATGAAGGGAGTGAGCAGAAGAGATGAAGGGAGAGATGGAGAGACATGGTGGAGGGGAGGAGGGAGAAGGGAGAGATGGAGAGACATGTTGGAGGGGAGGGGAATGGGGGGGGGGGGGGGGAGGGTGAAAGGAGAGATGGAGAGACATGGTGGAGGGGAGGAGGGAGAAGGGAGAGATGGAGAGACATGGTGGAGGGGAGGGGAATGGGGGGGGGGGGAGGAGGGTGAAAGGAGAGATGGAGAGACATGGTGGAGGGGAGGAGGGAGAAGGGAGAGATGGAGAGACATGGTGGAGGGGAGGAGGGAGAAGGGAGAGATGGAGAGACATGGTGGAGGGGAGGGGAATGGGGGGGGGGAGGAGGGTGAAAGGAGAGATGGAGAGACATGGTGGAGGGGAGGAGGGAGAAGGGAGAGATGGAGAGACATGGTGGAGGGGAGGAGGGTGAAGGGAGAGATGGAGAGACATGGTGGAGGGGAGGAGGGAGAAGGGAGAGATGGAGAGACATGGTGGAGGGGAGGAGGGAGAAGGGAGAGATGGAGAGACATGGTGGAGGGGAGGAGGGAGAAGGGAGAGATGGAGAGACATGGTGGAGGGGAGGAGGGAGAAGGGAGAGATGGAGAGACATGGTGGAGGGGAGGAGGGAGAAGGGAGAGATGGAGAGACATGGTGGAGGGGAGGGGAATGGGGGGGGGGAGGAGGGTGAAAGGAAAAGGTACGCAACTCAAGCCTGGTCTGTCTGCTCTGGCCACGCATACTTGACTCCAACACGAACTCCAAAACACACACACTGGAACACAAACAAATGCACAGTATCTGCACACACGCACACACACACTCTCTCATACAAACACACACACTCACGCACACGCGCACGCACGTGCTCTCACGCGGTGTAGATGAACGCGGTGGGCTCATCTCTGGCTGTGGGTGTTTACAGTAACCATAGAGTCAGTGTGATAACGTGTTTCTATGTGCTGGGGGCGGAAACTTCTCAGATATTTACCTCCGGCCTTCCGAGATGCTTGTCGGACGACTTTGTTTGTTTGAGATGCTCAATTATTCCGGGGTGTACAGTGTGTGTGTGTGTGTGTGTGTGTGTGTGTGTGTGTGTGTGTGTGTGTGTGTGTGACACGCCTATGTCCTTGAAGCGGTCGGTGATAAAGGTTGTGAATAAAAGCCCACCGACTCGTTAGCCTGCTGCGTACTTAGCTGTCTAAGTGATGTCAGCAACTTTTAATGGACAGCAGCTTGTCTCAATTATGCAGGAGGGAAGCTAGCAAACTGTACTGTGTGTGTGTGTGTGTGTGTGTGTGTGTGTGTGTGTGTGTGTGTGTGTGTGTGTGTGTGTGTGTGTGTGTGTGCGCGCGCGCGCGCACACGCACATACGTGTGTTTGTGTTTGTTTGATGTGGTGTTTACTCAGTTGAAAGCTGTCTCCTGTGTGGTCTCGCCACAAAGTTATCCCCCTCGAGATCACACACGCACTTACCTGGGGCACTGTGTGTGTGTGTGTGATGCAGAGAGGTAGGTGTAGGTTCAACACAATGATTCCACACACCATTATTCTAACCGATCTTTCTCTCGCTCTCGCTCTCCCCCTCTCTCTCTTACGCACGCACGCACGTACGCACCCAAACCAAGAGTGGACACAGATGTACTGTATGGCAAATAAATACACAATATTTCCACAATGCACAAACACCCACCCTCTCTCTCTCTCTCTCTCTCTCTCTCTCTCTCTCTCTCTCTCTCTCTCTCTCTATCTGCGTCAGTCAGTCACACACTCTTGAGAGTGTGACTATCACCAACAGTGATAGTTTGTTGCAGCTTCGTCTGGACGCAAATCTCAGCGACATAAATAAGCTAAATTACGTTCAACCTTTTCAAACGGATTTATTTTGATTTATTTGCTGGCTCCACCTCCTGTTGCATGCAGCGAGGTTGCTCTGTGCTCGCCATACAATGCATGGAACCACGCCACCTAACTAGCCACCTAACTGGCCACTATAGCCACCTAACTAGCCACCTAACTAGTCACCTAACTACTGCATTTAGTGGTGCCAGGGGATGGTAATTGCCACCTCATGGCCGATTCTACAAATGCCTTCTAAATCAGTGGTTCCCCAAACCTTTTCATGTCAAGGACCGCCACATTGACACTAATTGGCCCCGCGGACCCCCATTTGAAAAGATATGCCAGGGACACCCACACGAAGATTTTTATAGCTCTAGCAGTGATTCTCAATTCGTTTAATTTCAAGTACCACCAGTGTGACATGAATTAGGCTACGGACCCCCATTTAATGGCATTTCTATTTTTGAGATCCCAATTTATATTGTAAAATCAATGTTTAATTTAACTCTGAGAGTGTCCCACTTTGGGAACCATTGTTCTAAATCATAGTTTATATACTATTTTTCACAAATGTTTGACACATGTACTGTGTGTGAGGTTGTAGACCTGCTATTTTTGAATAGCCAACGCCAAACAATAATCAAAAATGACACATATGTTTTCCCGATTTTATTGGGGTTAACCTCAAATTCAGGTTGCTTATTTTCTGAACCTCTGAATGTTTGGTGCAGAAACTCTCCATCCATCTATTCTATTCTATATATGTGACACGTGGCATGTTTTAACATTCATTAAGCACTTTCAAGCTGGTATATCCCTATATTTTGTGTATTTTGTATGTCATAATTATATATGCAAACATTTGGAAAAATAAAGATTTTTCTCAAATCTATAAGCTCACAACGGGTCACCCCGTGATGCGTTGTGAGCTATACTAGCTATTTTCTAAATCGAGGTGGTCACCTTTTTGTCATGTGAAACCTGAGTAATGAAAGCTCATGAAACGTAGCAGAGACTCTGCCAACGCTGCCTGCACCACAACGGCTGCGAGATTGCGACGGAGAAACATACACGTTACTAAAATAACGATAATAACAATAATACGAGGGGGAAAACTAAGAGGGGGACAACGGAGACAGCGCTTGTTTCACCTGACACATTATGACCATGTCATCATTCCTTGTTTTATTTTGCCATCCTGCTGTCCCCTCCAAAAAGCTGAGGTTTCTGTGCTGCAGTGATCCAGACCTTTTCAACAGAGTGTGCCAGACATGTCATGTCAGCCCCCCGCTGGACACAAGCAAACACAATAACACAACAAACAGCCATGAAGGGAGTCTTTATAGAGACAGCCTTGAAAGAACAATGTTATGTTTGTTTATGTGACCTGATGTTTTTCCTATATTTATTTGAAAGGCAGTTTTCCACAAGATGGATCTGTTTTAGAGCTCAGTCATTTGTGCGTGTGCGTGCGTCTACGAGTGCGTGCTCATGTGTGTTTGTTTGCGTGTGTGTGTTAAAGGTGTGTTAATGTGGCATAATATACATTTGTGTGAACAGGCTGCCCCCCTGAACCTAGGATGCCCCCTGACACGCACACACACACACACACACACACAAACACACACACACACACACACACACACACACACACACACACACACACACACACACACACACACACACACACACACACACACACACACACACACACACACACACACACACACACACAGAGCAGTCAGAGGTGGGATGACTCCAGGCGAGGAGGCAGCTCGGCAACGATTAGAGAGGGGCTGTGTGCATAATGGTTGCCATGTGCGGACCCATCTCATACACCATTACACACACACACACACACACACGCACTCACGCACACACGCACATGCACACGCGGTATACGCGCACATACACGTACACATATACTGTGGCCACCCTCCCGAATCCCTCCAAGATACCATACACTTTTAAAAACATTAGCCCCTAATGCTTTAATGCCCGTTGTGTTGGCGTGCAGTGTGTGTGACTGGGGCTAAAATGGCAGACACAGAGGAATGCTGCCTGGTGTTTGCTTAGTGTATGAGGAAGGGCTGTGGCTTGGCTTTTGATTCCAACATGATGTGGCCACAGCTAGGCCGGCTAACATGTTCCTGGAAACCATGTTTTAAACGGGCACAGCCTATATGCATCCTATAATAGTATATGTGTGTATAGAAGACATGTGACGGGGAGACTATATCCTTCATGGGCGGTTTTGTTCCTGTTATCAGAAGTTCAAGTTGAACCCATTTAGACCTGAGGCCGATTGTAAAGTTTTCTGAATGTTTCTATGTCAGTGGTGCTCAACCTTTTTTCATGTCAAGGACCTCCCAGAATTATCTGTATTTGGCTGAGAACCCCCTCTGAAAATATGTTGTTCCAGGAACCCCCCCCCCCCCATAAGCAAAGATTTGAGCTAAAAAACATTCACTCTTTTTTACATTTGCGACACATTTTCACGATTTAACAAAAATAGCAGATCTACAAGCTCATAGCGCTGCACTCTGTGCCGCGCTAACAAGCTTGTAGATCTGCTATTTTTCAACAGCTAAAGTATAACATAAGGCTTAAAACACCAAAAGGGGTTCCCTTCCTGAATGGGTTAAATAATTGAATCGATGATTACAACGTAATTTAATTTGTGTCGTGTCGTTGACATAAAGCTTACTTGCATGTCCTGTGCTGCCTAACATGTTATATCATTATGAACATACATTGTGGTATAATGTTTCACGCTTAAAAAATTATCTACAAGCTCTCGTCGTCTCTTTGTGACACGTTGATCGACTATTCCTGCCGCGTGGCTTCGCTGTTGAATCCATACTAGCTCACCTGCCAGCGTCCACCGGGAGGACAGAGCCATCGTCCTACCCTCCTCCCGCCCGACACTCCCTATAACTACAACCTGCTTCTCTCATGCAAATGTTCTCCTCACTCCATTTGCTGCGGCATGCTTAGCGCAGTATAAATTCACGCTGCATGTTCCACGAGGCTCATTAATCACTGCATGGCCTCCATGCAAAACCTCCGACCAGCGCTGAAAATTTACATGACAATGTTGAGGCTCGGGCTGCGGGGCCAGTAATGACTAACGAACGCAGGGCACGGCCAGCATGGCCTCTCTGTGGAGCGTGCCAGGTGTTTGTTCCAGGGCCAGCCTGCATGAAAAGCAACGCCTGACCTTGAGCCGGGTGGCTGAAACTTGAGTCGCCTCCGTCACGTCTAAAAGTGTTTGGCCACCTGAAGAAGAGAGAGTCGTGCACGCGCGCACACACACACACACACACACACACACACACACACACACACACACACACACACACACACACACACACACACACACACACACACACACACACACACACACACACCAGCGGCAACCCTGTGTTCATTTTACTCTGAATGTTGTAACAAACTGTGTAACCAAATGAACGTAACCTCCCCACAGTTGGGGCCAGATGGGATTCAAAACCCTGAGCCATATGGAAAGAGCCTCACCTTTTTGGTTACAGTTGCACACTCTCAAGGGTAAAAAAACAATAGATTGAATTGACACTGAAGAGGTTATTGTGTAACGTCACTCGTATTTGCCACTCTCCATTTTTCCTCACCTCTCTCTCTCTCTCTCTCTCTCTCTCTCTCTCCCTAAAATAATAGTTCATTCTTCTCCCTATACTCGCCGCAGTCGCCGGCGTCCCTCCTTTTGGTGACGTTGAGACACATCACCTGGAAAAACCTTGTTAACTCCACCCTGTCTCCTCCCTCTTCTTGTCACCCCCCCCCCCCCCCCCCCCCCCCAATCCTCCCACCCCTCACCCTGCTATAGCACAAGAAACCTTTGGCCATTGGACGGTAGAGAACAGCTTCCTTGTCTGCGAGGCTCGGCGAACGTAAACACGACACATGGAGGGTGCGAAAACAAAAAGTGTTATTGCGAGGGATTCGCAGTGTCAACACGTTAGCCGTCGAGCTTAAGAAGCCGGCGGGAGAGGAGACACAATGTAGACTGTTTACTGACAAAAGGGAGCGACCTGGTGCGAGGGAGTTATCGGTGGGGGGGGGAGAGGTTCACCTTGAAATGCTCCCAGCGAGCTATTTAGTAAGAGCAACATTTTTGTCACGGAAGGGCTTTGGGATCTTCCTCTTGGGTTTCTGACACCCTGGTCACCGCAGAGTTATGAAGCACCTATTGTTTGCCTCAGAGTTAATTTGGTCTGACCAGGAAATTGATCTAGAAAACAGTCCTAATCTCGGCTCCCTGAATGTGCCTTTGATGAGTTAAAGACGAGCCTTTTCAGATACCGCGTGTGGCCTGGGTGGCCGATTGCCTGAAAATTGTTAGTCTCCGTCAGACAGCTATAGGGCCATTCATTGAAGAGGTGAGCACTGTTCCTGAGCTTGTAACTGGAGGGCAGTGAGATAGACATCTGTTCCACCGAGCCCACACACCCCACCACCACCGACGACAACAACACACGCACACGCACACACACACACACACACACACACTACACACACACACACACACACACACTACACACACACACACACACACACACACGCACGCACGCACGCACGCACGCACGCACGCACACATTCCTTCCTGAATGAGTAAGGTGTGGGCATGAATCTACCCCACGAAGCAGCCCTTAGCCTTGACGAAAAGGTGAAATGAAATGAGAGTTCCTTAGAGGTCTTATCAACACTGGAGCATATTTATGTTCTCACTCTAAGTGAAGCCCCACTGAGCCCACCGTATACCGCTACTAAAACGTGTCAAGTAATTGTTTCTTTCTTGGCACCGATTGGTAATTTGTTGGAAAAGGGTGATAATGAGACCACCAGTAACTCCCCACACTTAGAGGCAATTAGCAGAATCAGCTGAGGGTCAATACGGAGTTAACATGGCGCTAACGGCCCGGTCGATCTGACCCTTTGTAACTGACTGCAATTGTTTGTTTACTTTTGAGACTGGCCAGCTTGTCCCATGTTGGGCAGGCAAGCACAGTAGCCTGTAGTCCTGTACTGACTGTATACGAACGCTGTGAGAGATACATGCAGAAAAGGTCGTCATGAACTGGACTCGAACATGCGGCGCGTTGTCAGGCCAGAGCCTATACTGTATGTGGCATGCGCCTGGACCACTAGGCCAGCGGGCACCCACTGTTCAGCATTTTGAATTTGTTGAGACAGCCATCATTCACATATAGGCTATACCGTTATAAGAACAAACGGCGACAGAGAAGGAGGGAGTGGAGTGTCAAACATTTGTAAATATGTAGGGAGAGAACATTTGAAAAGGGTGAGTTGTGAAAATATCTCGATAATATAGTCAATAATTTCCATCTTCGTATATAGCTTTGAGCCTGACTTATATACTGCCATGCATGCATCGAAAATAGCTGATCTGCAAACTCACAACGCATCGCAGCGTGACCCATTTGTGAGCTTTTAGATCAGCTATTTTTTGTGAGCGTGCTTAGTATAAATCAGGAATTAGTTACAGCTTAACCAAGCAAACCAGTGGTCCTCAACGTTTCTGGATCAGGACCCACTCGTGACCCACCCATCTGACCACTTAACTTCAGTGGTCAGATTCAGATTGGTGGGCCACGTGCATTTTCAGAGCATCTGTTTTTTTTTAATGATGATTGTCAATCGATTAATTAATTGTATTGCAGCTTTGATTAGTTTTTTCATATTATTTTCTGGGGACGTATTAATGTTACCTTATCATTACAATCTATAGTGGGGTTTTTTTTGCCAATACTTTGGGGGCCCACTCGCAATATCCTCATGGCGGAGACTATAGTCACTGAAGTAAACCAAACATGTTCTCTCTGCAGTTTCCCCTATAATCTATCATTGTAGACCACTGGCCGCTCCACAGTGGCCAAATGGGATTCAGACCCGATCAATATGGAAAGAGCTCTCTCTTCCTCATCCCTCTCCCTCTCTCTCTCTCTCTCTCACTCTCTCCCTCTCTCTCTCTCTCTCTATATATATATAATATATATATATATATATATATATATATATATATATATATATCTCTCTCTCTCGCCCTCTCCATCTCCTTCACACTCCATTTGTCCACTATAGGTTGTTAATGCTTTAGCGCTCTCTCTCTCCGAGCAGGGGAGCGACAGTGGAGAGAAATGTATAGAGAGGTCCCTAATGAACTGGATGGCTAGAGTTGGCCTCGCCACCAATTAACACAGCTTTTAATTAGGTCTCTAATCAAAGTCTCTCTGATTGCCTGAGCTTCCACACCACTGAATAAAGACCAAGGGCCACCGGATAGTCAAACATATCAACATATGCAGTATACACACATATGTGCGTGCACGGACCGCATGCACACGCACGCACACACGCACGCACAAATTCTAAAACAAGAATATTTATATAAAATCTAAAATACTATACAGACAAGCACAGCACAAATGAATAGACACCAAAACATATAATTTAGGGAGTGTTACTGTTTCTTTTTAGTCCTTTGTGCTATTTGTAAGAAAACCAGACCCAAAATGCAACAATGCTTTGGCCATCTATTTCTCATCATATGGCCTATTAGCAGCACACAGCACATCATAATCACCAAACATCAACAATCTTGTTGCAATTTTCCGTTTGTCTGAAGAAACTGCATGTTTATGGGGGCCGAGCTGTGTAGAGCAGTGGTTCCCAACCTGTGGGTCGGGGACCACTGCTGCGCCGTGAGGGTATTGTTAGTCGGCCCCCAAATAATTTATTGTCAAAACACTAAGAGTTTGAAAGCAATTTCCGGACCAGCCGCTTTACTGTACGATGATGACGATGTATCCATTGATCAGTGGGAGTATAGCAGGGGGAAAAAACGAATCCATTCTGAGCGTTCCATATACACATTCTGGTCAAACGGTAAATCTCTTCTTAAATCGTGCGAGATCATTATTATTTTGTTTACATTTACAATTAAGTCCATAGAATGTTGACACTGCCTTCTTCCGCAGCACGCCGTTTGACCCCGCCTACCTTCTGAAAGCCCTATAGCGCCATATATATATTTGTTTGAGGGGTGCTAGCCCCTCCTATATGCCCAGCTTTGAGTGTAAACACAAATATTGTGTCAACACAAACACTGAAGACAAAAGTGAGGATTGGCCAGAAGAATGAGATGATGTATGATAAGAGCAGCCCTCACTTCACACGGGTGTGATTTATTTTCCTTTATTTCGCCACTAAGAGTGGTTCACATACACATTATCTGAGTAATATAATGAATTTATAGTAACAATGTATGAATATAAAACACATGTCATGGCATTTCTTCTTTAAAACCTGATCCAAGCTGAAACAGGATTGATTCATCATTGATTCATCATGAAACATGCTCTGGAAATCCATGTGTGTGTGTGTGTGTGTGTGTGTGTGTGAGGGTGAGTGTGTGTGTGTGTGTGTGTGTGTGTGTGTGTGTGTGTGTGTGTGTGTGTGTGTGTGTGTGTGTGTGTGTGTGTGTGTGTGTGTGTGTGTGTGTACGTGTGTGTGGGTGTGTGTGTGTGTGTGTGTGTGTGTGTGTGTGTGTGTGTGTGGGGGGGGGGGGGGGGGGGGTCCCGATGAGGAGAGAGTTGGAACTCATGACGTTGCAGTAATGCGGTTAGCGCATCCACTGGTCGAGAGCCAACATGGCTGCCCTCATGCAGCGGCTGAACTGGGGCCAGCTCAGCGGGGTTGAAAACGATATCCTGGGTCCCAAAATAGCCGCCGATGCTTCTTATTTAGCATTTCCACAGCAGTGTGTGTATTCTAGGGTACATGCATGCCTTCATCCAAAAAACATGAAGCAACCCGAGGAGAATGTCTACTGGTAATGTCTGCCAACTTCCCAAGCTGAGAGAAGACAGGAAAAAAAGTTTATCAGGAAGGCAGGACATTCATTACATGTTTGATGTAGTGTCTCCGAGGAAAGTTCATTTCTGTTATCTAGGAGAGACCGGAGAGACAGATAGAGGCCATCTAGAAGTTTCTTTCTTTAGTTTTGCATAGTAGGATTTTCCTACTATGCATAGTATGCAAGTTTGCAAATGTGGCGTAGTGGCGGCGAGTCCTTCCTCTGTCGCAACAGTTCGAGAAACCACAATCAATACAAATCCATTGGGAGAACACAGCAAGTCTTTAAAATGATACCATGCACTGCCAGTCTACCATTGACTTGGCAAGAAGTGAGAGGGCTGTAGTTGACCATGTTAACCACTTGACACATATATAGCATCCCTATTCTGTCTCACCAAAAATAGCAGATTACAAAGCATTGTTAACCACTATAATTAATCTTACATTCAGTTCAATCTGCATTTTCTTATTTTAATTGTGGACAGCAGTACCACCCGATTTAGCAATACATTTTCAAATACAATTTGGTTGGTTCAGATGTACCTGCATGGAACAAAGAAAGTAAATAATATAATCTGGTTGCACACGTCCAAATCGGACCCTTTCCCCCCCTCAACTGAATGTGTGTTGATCTGAGAGCATTTCTTTTGTTCCCCTCCATAGTCGGTGTATTCCTTTATGTGGGTATTCTTGATTAAGAAAATAAACAACATCAGCATTCACCTCCCAGCGTGCCGCGGGGCATGGTGGCGTGTAGGTCAGGATCAATAGCAGAGGTCACTTAGCTAAAAGGCAAACAGATCCATGACTCCCAAATGTCAGGCCAAAGAATATAAGCTTTTGCCGTGGCAATTTGGTGCTACGGTATGCTGACCGTGAGCGTGGCTGTCTTTTGTTTGTGCACGCGTACATATGTGTGTATTGTTGACATTTGTATTTATTTGATCTGCGTAGGTATTTTATGTGTTTAAGTGCTAACCTGTTATTTTATTTTATGAATCTTTTTAATTTTTCAGGATCACAAATAGACTAACGTTTCGGTTTAAAAGCTACAGTCCGACCAGCTCGTTAGAACGTGTCGTACGTTCAAAGGAAGCTATTCTATGTTGACGTGTTGTGAGCTTGTAGATCGGTTATTTTTGGTGCGTGACACCGTCGTGCGTGGTATAACAGCCTGTATAGCCTATACCTCTCTCTCACTAGGTCTTTTTGAGGTTCTTTCCTTTGATAAAGTCTTTGTCTTGCTATAGAATCTCTTTCTGTTCTCTCTCCCCCTGCATGCAGCACTATTCACATATCGCCTCTTTGTCAGTGTCAGTTCCCATTAGTTTGTGTCTCTGATGTGTCCCACTCTGCTCCTTATTTTGCATATTCAGTGCCTTGTTAGCATCATTCACCTCACCTGCTGTTTCAAATCAGGTTGTCTTTGTATGGAGCTCTGCTGCCAGACCCTATACGCACGCACGCACGCACACACAAATATTCGTAAACGGGTGTATTTATGTAGGCACAGATTGTGCTGTATTCCCCCCCCCCCCCCCCCCACCATGCAACCCCTCGACATCCTCTCACTGTCACGCAGTCCTTAAACTTAGCACTCTGTCATCCTGCATGGCAGCCTTTTAGTCTTTTCAATTCACTGAGGAGAATAAAGCTTATAGCTTCTACAGTATATGACGGCGGCCCATGCCAAAAACAGCAGATCTGCAAGCTCACGCGAGTTGTGAGCTGCTGTTTTTGGCGGAGGTCGCTGTCATACGACAAAGTAGTGCATAAATGGTTCTTTGGTTTGAGCTTGTGCCATTTCTCAGAATATTGTCTGGCGGCTATCATATCTCTGCGGGTCTATATACTATACATATACGATCTTCTCATGTACAGTACGTAGAATAAGATACACGCCTCCCGGTGCTTTTATTGTAATCAAATATGTATTCATGACGTTTTTCTTTTGTGTTTTGTTCGCCTGTGTCTGAGCTTTCGTGCTTGGAGAGAGAGAGAGATTGCTCTTTAGGAGAATAGGGCGTTGAGACATTTTGTCCTGGACCTTCTCAACATTCTCTCATATTCTGAGTCATTCTAAAGTAAATAAGATAAAGATAAAGTTGAGTTCAAAATGGCCGCCAGTGATATCTTTTGACCTTCTGTATAGTGGGTCATTATTGCTCGCTTGTCGTGTCTACCCATTGCTGACACATCACTTGATCATCACACACACACACACACACACACACACACACACACACACACACACACACACACACACACACACACACACACACACACACATACACACACCTAATTAAGGTTGGCTGGTATAAAGCATCACGGCCTAGCAGGGCGAGGAGTGGGGTGGGGTGGGGTGGGGTGGGAGGGGTTGCACTCACACAAATCTCAACTTAAACGCAAAGAGATTAGACAACTTTTGCAAGATATTAGCCGTTCAAAAATGAGAAAAATGTCCCTAAGCCTCTTGTACGAGCACAGGACCTGGCTAAACAAGGGCCGCTTTTGTTTCACAGGCAGGAGAGACAGCAGACGCTGTGTGCGATTAGCTGTGTGTGTGTGTGTGTGTGTGTGTGTGTGTGTGTGTGTGTGTGTGTGTGTGTGTGTGTGTGTGTGTGTGTGTGTGTGTGTGTGTGTGTGTGTGTGTGTGATGGTGGGGGAGTCTTCCAGGCCTTCTCGGTGTGTGGGGCGAAGGGACACCACTGATCCCTGGGAGAAGTGAGGTGGGGTCAGACTGGGGGGAGGGAGTGAGGTGTGTGTGTGTGTGGTTGGAGGTGGAACGAGGCTGGAGGCATTAGTGGACAGATTATGACACACTCTACCTCCACCACCACCAGCACCCACTGCCTGCATCCATCCACAACCTCACACCACCACCACCACCACCACCCACTGCCTGCATCCATCCACAACCTCACACCACCACCACCACCAGCACCCACTGCCTGCATCCATCCACAACCTCACACCTCCACCACCACCACCAGCACCACCACCACCCACTTCCTGCATCCATCCACAACCTCACACCTCCACCACCACCACCAGCACCACCACCACCCACTGCCTGCATCCATCCACAACCTCACACCTCCACCACCACCACCACCACCACCACCACCACCACCCACTGCCTGCATCCATCCACAACCTCACACCACCACCACCACCACCACCACCCACTGCCTGCATCCATCCACAACCTCACACCACCACCACCACCACCACCACCACCCACTGCCTGCATCCATCCACAACCTCACACCACCACCACCACCACCACCACCACCCACTGCCTGCATCCATCCACAACCTCACACCACCACCACCACCCACTGCCTGCATCCATCCACAACCTCACACCACCACCACCCACTGCCTGCATCCATCCACAACCTCACACCACCACCACCACCACCACCCACTGCCTGCATCCATCCACAACCTCACACCACCACCACCAGCACCCACTGCCTGCATCCATCCACAACCTCACACCACCACCACCAGCACCCACTGCCTGCATCCATCCACAACCTCACACCTCCACCACCACCACCAGCACCACCACCACCCACTGCCTGCATCCATCCACAACCTCACACCTCCACCACCACCACCACCAGCACCCACTGCCTGCATCCATCCACAACCTCACACCACCACCACCACCAGCACCCACTGCCCACACACGGGGCGGCGGTGGCTCAGGGGTAGAGTGCCTGGATGGTAACCGTAAGGTTGCCAGTTCGAACCCGGGCTCCCCCAGAGTTACTGTCGAAGTGTCCTTGAGCAAGACACTGAACCCCTAATTGCTCCCGATGTGCTAGTTGGTGCCTTGCATGGTTTCCGCTGCCATCGGTGTATGAATGGGTGAATGTAATGCACAATCTCTGTAAAGCGCCTTGGATAAAGGCGCTATATAAATTCACCATTTACCATTTACTTCCTGCATCCATCCACAACCTCACACCTCCACCACCACCACCAGCACCCACTGCCTGCATCCATCCACAACCTCACTTGATACTTGATTGTACCACAGCCAGTGTCACACAAAAGGATCAAACGTAACGTAGTAAATGTTTATTTATGTGGCCACATCGATTTACAAGATACACACTTGTGTATAGATATCACCTATACATTCAATACATCAACATCAAATACAAAACAGACTAACAAAAACAGACAAACAATAGACACGGAAGAGTAAAATAAAATAAAATAAATAAATGCACCATTAGTTATTTTTGCATTAGTTCATCAGAACAATTCATCAGCTATAGCAAGACAGATCCAGCATTCCCAGCAAGCCAAATAACGCTATGATGGGACTCTCTCTGATTGTGAATCCTGAAAAGTAACAGTTTTGGACATATGCGGTTTCCACCCGACAGAGATTATATTTATTTTTCCTGCAGTGTTGTTTACAAGTGTCATTGAGTCCATATACATCCTCCTCACATAATTGAGGTGAGATTGAGACGGACGGAAAGGGAGTTTATGGATGGAGAAAGGAGGAGGAGAAATCATTTAAAATGAAAGAGGGAGATATGGAGAGAGAGGGGGAGATGAACAACAGCATCAGAGACACATAAAGAGTTGAGCGTGACATGAGAGACAGAAATAGACTCGCTCTCTCATCAACACTGAGGTTTTGACTTTGTGCGTGCGTGCGTGCGTGCGTGCGTGCGTGCGTGCGTGCGTGCGTGCGTGCGTGCGTGCGTGCGTGCACATGCGTGTGAGACATGGCCTGGACCCTGTCATCACGGAGGTCCTGTTGGGACTGAGAAGTCGCCTTTCACCCCCATCACCCACTCAAGAGAGAGAGAAAGACATGGGGAGAGACAGAGGGCTGAGAGAGGGGGGGTGGGGGGGTGGGGGTTGAAGGAAAGAGAGAGAGCGAGACACACACACACACACACACACAGACACACACACACACACACACACACACACTCAGACACACACACACACACACACACACACACACACACACAAACACACACACACACACACACACACACACACACACACACACACACACACACACACACACACACACACACACACACACACACACACACACACACACACACACACACACACAGAGAGAGAGGGAGGGAGACAACGAGACAGATTGAGAGCAGCCCCAGACAAGGGGCCATGTGAGTGTGTGTCATATGGAACAGATTTAGCCCTAAAGACCCCACCCTCATGCCCACCCCATGGTATCCAACAACCCCCCCCCCCCCCCCCCCCCCCCCCACACACACACACACACACACACACACACATACACACACACACACACATACACCACCACCACCACCACCATACCTTCACCCAGACTGGCATCATCATCATCATCCCCTCAGGAGCAAGCAATGCTTGCTTCGTCCCAGATCCTCTCTCGTCCCTGTGGCCTGCATGCATGCCTTCCCCATCCAATTCCATTCCTCCCTCCTAACTCTCTTTCTCTCTCTCACGTTTGGAATTGTAACAGCTGAAAAATGGAAATAATATATCAGTATGTGTTATATTATATGAAGGTGGGGGTATATGTGCTCCAGGTGATCTCTCTATCTCCCTGGATGAGCACCCAGCCCAGAGCAGAGCGACGGTGCATATGGGCAGTGGAGGTGAGAGGAAGGGGTCAGGCTGGGGATAAGGAGAAGAAAGCATGGAAAAGGATTACAGGAGAATGGAGGAGGAGGCTCAGTGGAAGGAGAAAGCGCATATAGAAACAGCAACAATGTGACAGAGTGTGGACAATGGGTGGACTTGACCTGCCGATGGCAGTCTTTGTGCTATCAGGGCTCACATGCCTCGTCTCTGTCTCGCCCGCGGTCGCTGTCACATGACGCTGCTGGGTGACTGAATGTTTGTTTTTTTCACTGACATTCCTTAAGGTTACAAGTAACCCTTTTTTATGTCATTGAAATATCTTAAAGTCACCATTTTCATTTCATTGAAATACCTTAAAAAGTCACTATTTTTTTTATTTCACTGAAATACCTTAATCTCACCTTTTTGCTTGGCCAGTCCCAACAGAGCAGTGTGGGTAGTCTTGGTGTTTCAGATACACAGACAGTAACAGACAGTCCCAACAGAGCAGCGTGGGTAGTCTTGGTGTGTCAGATACACAGACAGTAACAGACAGTCCTAACAGAGCAGCGTGGGTAGTCTTGGTGTTTCAGATACACAGACAGTAACAGACAGTCCCAACAGAGCAGCGTGGGTAGTCTTGGTGTGTCAGATACACAGACAGTAACAGACAGTCCTAACAGAGCAGCGTGGGTAGTCTTGGTGTTTCAGATACACAGACAGTAACAGACAGTCCTAACAGAGCAGTGTGGGTAGTCTTGGTGTTTCAGATACACAGACAGTAACAGACAGTCCCAACAGAGCAGCGTGGGTAGTCTTGGTGTGTCAGATACACAGACAGTAACAGACAGTCCTAACAGAGCAGCGTGGGTAGTCTTGGTGTTTCAGATACACAGACGGTAACAGACAGTCCCAACAGAGCAGTGTGGGTAGTCTTGGTGTGTCAGATACACAGACAGTAACAGACAGTCCTAACAGAGCAGCGTGGGTAGTCTTGGTGTGTCAGATACACAGACGGTAACAGACAGTCCTAACAGAGCAGCGTGGGTAGTCTTGGTGTTTCAGATACACAGACAGTAACAGACAGTCCTAACAGAGCAGCGTGGGTAGTCTTGGTGTGTCAGATACACAGACGGTAACAGACAGTCCTAACAGAGCAGTGTGGGTAGTCTTGGTGTGTCAGATACACAGACGGTAACAGACAGTCCTAACAGAGCAGCGTGGGTAGTCTTGGTGTGTCAGATACACAGACGGTAACAGACAGTCCTAACAGAGCAGCGTGGGTAGTCTTGGTGTGTCAGATACACAGACGGTAACAGACAGTCCTAACAGAGCAGCGTGGGTAGTCTTGGTGTGTCAGATACACAGACAGTAACAGACAGTCCTAACAGAGCAGCGTGGGTAGTCTTGGTGTGTCAGATACACAGACGGTAACAGACAGTCCTAACAGAGCAGCGTGGGTAGTCTTGGTGTTTCAGATACACAGACAGTAACCTATTCCAAAGGAACAGAGCTCGCCATGTTGTCAGTTTGAATTTGCCTTTTGTCATTGTGAAGCATTATTCCTCTTTTTATTCTCCCCAGTAAATCAGGCATAACATTTCCAAAAGTTAGAAAGTCACACTTTATTTAGGAAGATAAGACCTTTCTTGATCTCGTTGGGGGAAATCATTTGGCAAAGACAGTAGCCTACAGTTGCAGTTAAAAAAAAGATTACAGGTTATTTTATTAACATATAATCATCATCATCATATTTTCCAAGACAGTGTGGCGGTCATGATGTTCGTCATGCATGCCCTCAGAAGAAGTGTGCTGGTTGTTGACATGTGCCACTTTAGGGGCTTGACCTCTGTGTCGACCTTGACTGGTGCCCATCGCCCCCGCGCACTTCCCCTATCTCTGTCACATTGACACCGAGGCATTCTTTCACGTTAGCGCATCAGAAGCGCCTGGAGATAGGCCTGCCAGACACCCCTGCTGCTTTCCTAGTATCTCTCTCGCTTGCACGCACGCACACACGCACACACACACACACACACACACACACACACACACACACACACACACACACACACACACACACACACACACACACACACACACGGTTAATTGGTAACTAGTGTTTATGGGTAGCGGAAACTTCTTGCCGGGCCACAGTGTATAGTGAGAAGAAGCGATACTATGTCGACTTTTGGTGAGTTCTGATCCCGTGCGAATGTGGGCGTGTGAATGGAACCATTTTAGATGTGGACATTGTGGAGACAGCTATAGGGAACACAGCTGGTATGAACTTGAACTTGTGTTGGGACAGAGCTTTGTTTTTTCGGGACAGTATCTATCTGTCATGAAGAAGGCTAGACCATGTTGATGTGTGGACAGCTCAGGGCAGTATCACGTGTGTGTGTTTGTGCGCACGCACGGGTGTGTGCGTGTGCGCGTGGTGTGCGCGTGCATGTGTGTATACGGGTGTATGCGTGCATGTGTGTTCAACCTGGCCTCCCCTATTTTGGGCATGTCATTATTGTCAACATTTTCAAGCCATTTTTAAGCCATTTCGCAATAGGGGGGTGGCAGCAAGAGGCTATGGCAATTTGGGGAAGCTTGGCATGCAAAGATTTGGGTTTTAGAAGCATGTTTTTCTTTTGGTCTTCCAAGTCCACGGTCATAAAGTGGTCTGGTTATCTATTTTGCCCTCCCTAAACAACAAGGGGATCAATACTCATCTGTCATAGTTTCACATGCTGAATGTTATCGCTGTGTGCCGGAGATTAGCCCAGTATAGCATCTTATCCTGCCCTGCTCTGTTATCCTCAGCTATGTAGGTTAGACGGAAGGGGGTCTATCTCTGCCTTTTCCAGGCCATGCCGGTATATAGTGGTTCTTCATTGTGTCTTTTTCATTGTGTCTGTTTTGCCGGCATTGTCTGGGTTCTTTGCTCTGCCACATTTAAGCTGAAGGGGAATTGAATTGTCCATGTGGGGACTGTAAAGTTTCTGTTGTTTTAGTCCATGCGCTCCTGCGGTCTCTGGACTTATAGTGAATACTTTGAATGCTCCGTGCATTAGCATTAACAACATGGGATGCTATAGCGTTCCTGTTCTAGGGAGAATATTCATCAAAAGTAGCCAATCTACAAGCTCTACAACGCCGTGGTTTACCACGTACGCCCACTCGAATCCATCCTGTGACTCACTCTGCAGTGTTAGTCATTTTGTAAAGGTATCCTGCTGTTTTTCCTTCAGTGGCTGCTACTGTATATAAGCATTTTAGAAAGAAAAGAAAAGAAACAACAAAACGTATTTCTTTTAGATAGTCAATAAAAACAATACGCTGGATTCTTGTAGGGTAATTTCATTATCCACCTGCAGTATTATGGTACCGTTTCCAATTATGTTAAAAATAACCCAATAAGTAAACGTTTAATCTTTTGCATGTGCTGTGGTGGCTCAGTGAGCTCACATTCCAGTGACCTAGTCTGTTAGGTGTTGCCCCTAATATTTTAACACCTCTGTTTATATATAAGAGGGGATAGTTGCATCACATCGTGTTTTACGGCCTCCCTAAATGGCTCCTTTGTTTTGTGTCTCTGTTGCTTGGTGTTGTTATTATAGTGTTGTGTTGTTAAGCGGAGTCTTAGTTTTAGCCAGACAACTATTCCACAATCTTCAAAATGCTTCGTAGAGTCTGTAACTATACGCCCCCTGAAAGCAATTGTCATTCGTTTGTCATTTCTGTTTGCGAAAACGTGTTTTAAATATCTTTGAATATCTTTTGGAATTTCTATTTTGCTATATGAAACAACCTGGATACACTTTGACTAATTTGATTTACAGTAGGACATATTTACCGTGACGTCCTCTTTATAGTCTTCACTACAGTCTGCAGAATATTTGGCCTTGAACGATAGATAAAATAACTATAAAATAAATCTAATAACATAACACGTTGTTAATGTTATTCCTCTCAACGTTCTCTCTCTAGCTCAGTGGTTCTCAAACTTGTCAAGGACTCCTAAATCGACATTTTTTTTGCCTGTGGACCCCCATTTGAAAAGATATGCCATGCAGGGACCCCCCCCCATAAGAGAAGATTTTTTTTTTCTTTCAGTGATTCTCAACTATTTTAATTTCAAGGACCTCCAGTTTGACATGCATTTAATTAAATTTCTATCTCTGGGACCCCAATTTTTTTTGTATCGTAAAATCATCCCGTCAGGGTCCGTTTGGTTCTATTTGTACACTCTCTGAGTTACAGACCCATAAGGGTCCATTTGGTTCCTAACTATCATTTAGCTGCATGGGGACCCGCTGGAACTCCCTCAAGGACCCCTGGCGGTCCCCGGACCCCACTTTGGGAACCTCTGCTCTAGCTCTCTGTCACATTGGTGAGGAGGGTCATCCATATCCCTGGTTGTCACAGAGTCCTAACTGGCCCCATCCCTCATTCCTTTCTCCTCCATCAGATCCTGTCCGCTCTCGCGCCCCCCCTTCGTCCCTTCCTGACAGGTCAGGACTTGACCTTTCACCCCTAGGGTCCCGCCCCACTCGTTATACTCGCCGGCCTCAGCTGATTGTGTTATAGCGGCCATTGCAGCAGTGCTAACTGTGATGTGCCATAAATGTCCTGTTCATTTCTCCTGGGGGAACCCTGCATAGTGTGGGGCTCACATATTTAAACACTTAATCCCTGCAACGTCGCTGTCGCGGCTGGAAACCTTGTATGTCAAACTAACCTGGAAATAGCTGGAGTATTTTTCAGGCTTTTCTGCCTATTGATATTGATAGTGGTACAGTATATACAGTGGAAATTTGGCAGGAAACGTCGAACGAGTCGGGGAGAGACACAAGGGTCCGCTGTGCTCGGGAATCCAACCCAGCACTCGATGTCAGGCAGGCTGCATATCAGTTTTAGCTCGTAACCCAAAGGAGATGTCTTCTCAAGACCCAAATGTGAAAATAACAGATCTACAAGCGAAGCGCACAATGCGTTGCTTCGCGTTGTGATCTTGTAAATAGGCTATTTTCACTAATTATTTATAATTTTATTAATTATTATTATTTTATTAATTTCATTTATGGGATTTGTTTTTGTTTTAAAATGTAAATAATTCTTAAATTGTTTTAAAGCGCAAATAACATGCATTTTAAAACTGCTTTTAATATTTAATAATCATATTGTCTATGTCCCTCAAAGTTATTTCTAATGGTTTGAGCCTCAATCACCACTCTGATATAACCAGGCCTTGTCAATTCTTTCTGGACTTTGAAAGCAGTTTTAGCTGCAGTACCACACTGTCCTGAGGTGGAGAGGGTGCTGATATGCAGATTATTTAATATTTGAGTCATTATAATACTCATGCTAGATAAAACCAGGCTTGTTTCCATTCCATGCCAGCTTGGAAAATCAACAATGGTGGACATTGTAAACAAAGTGGAAATGCAAATTTCCAACTGAAGACTGAAGAAAAGGAGGAATTATACAAAGTAGGGTGACATTGATGACATCACGATGAGGCCAAAATCAGTCGAGCTGTTTCTGAGAGCAATTTCCATTAAATCACCCATATGACATGAAGGCCTGATTGTTCAAAATTGGTTATTTGTGGGGATAGAAAACACACATGGGAGCCCCAAAAACACAAAAGAAATTGAAAAAGTTGAATTTTATGTTATAGGTCCTTTAAAATTAAAAACAAAAATAAAACATTATATTAGGCCTATATATTTGTTTAAATGTAAGAAAAGTAAATGGGATTTTTACTCGAGTTGTGATCCACAAACATTGTGTCTGGGAATCAAGTTTACACTACATGCATGATCCTGTCAATCATGCCAAGGCCCTCCCACTCCTCAGATTGGCTCAATTTGGCTGCCATTGCTGAATGCTGTGGTAAGAGCTCTGGTGGTAAACAAACAGGCTCTTCACCTTTTTGTTATAATGCAAAAGACATGAGAAGAAACTAAATAGGAATTAACATTGGATGCCTCTTGCCAGTGAAGGGAAGGAAGGAAGAAACACTGGAGTTATCAGCATTCCTCCTGGACAGGTAGGCCTGTGTGACAGTCTGGCTAGTGGCTAACTTTAGCTAACTTTAGCTAAAGAGCTGGGTGACAGGTGATGCACAGTGTTGCCAGGTCTGCTTATTATAAGTGACTTTGGGCTTCTTATTCTGTTACAGTAAGACACTTGGATATATTGGTAGTTGTGGGTTTAATTTTTTTTGGGCTTGTTTAGCTAGTTTAGCTTGTTGTTTATTTGGGCTTCCCTTCCTAATGCTTTTTAAACAGTGCATTTAATTAGTTAAAGGGATCCCCCACATAAGATGTGTTTTTAAAATGTTTAAAAAAACATGCCACATTTTTCACATTTTGTGAAATCACGACATGTTGTGAGCTTGTAGTCAGCTATTTTCAAATAGCTGCGTGCGTGCGTGCGTAAATTCATGTGTGTTCGCTCATGTGGTCTATAGAAGTCACTTCTTTATAGGGCTTGTTTTCGTAGACCCGGTTGCTTGTTTATGTCGCAGAATCTGGCTGAACTTTAGCTAACTGACTCAGGTGATGCAACAACATCACATGAAAATGGTTGAAAATCACTGCTAGAGCTGTACAGATCTTCTCTTATTGGGGGTCCTTGGCATATATTTTCAAATGGGGGTCCGTGAGCTAATGAGTATCATTTTGGGGGTCCTTGACATAAAAATGTTTGGGAACCATTGGCCTAGATATGTGCTAATGTTAGGTATAGCAAGTTAGCCTCCAAACACTGAACTTGTTTTTTATTGAGAGCAGCATATTATGTTGGCATGGTGTCAAAGACATTCAATGAACTCCAGGTGGTAGATTTTACATGATTGCCTCCTTGGTTAGGAGTGCAGTGCCTAGTCCATGACCGTTGTATTTCAAAAACACTGTAGAGACATTTTCCCATGAATTTTAAATCCATCATTGACAAAAAAAGTATCTGAAATTCAAAGAATTCTGAAAGGAATTCAAATATGTCTGATAAGAAGCAAGTGTTTTGTGGTGCCGTTAGATAACAAAGACATTCTGAAATAAGGAGCAAAATTCACTGTCACCAATAATGGGACTATACACCTAAAATGTTCCTCTCCATCATGGCTACCTGTCCTGGGAGGGCAAAACAATTCAAATTGTTTGTCAAATTAAATGTCTACTGTCAACATATTCCTGTCAAGTTCCAGTCAATGGCTAAATAAATCTACCAAATCCAGTAGAAAAATACTGTTAAAAAAAAAGTAGTAATCATCATGTTACTATATGGGCTGGTTTGATATTTTAGGGACAATCACATTCACATGTTTACTAACACACACACACACACACACACACACACACACACACACACACACACACACACACACACACACACACACACACACACACACACACACACACACACACACACACACACACACATGTACACACTCTCTCTCTCTCTCTCTCTCTCATATGCAAATGTTCCAATCTGGTTCAGGGAATGACACCGCCAGTGTAAGAGTGTAAAAAGTGTGGCTTTCCACGTTCTTTCGCTCTCTGTCTCCTTCTCCTCTTGTCTCCTTCCCTCCCCCCTCCTCCCTCCTCCCTGGTGTGTCCTTGTACCTTGCATCATGCTTAATGCCCAGACTGATGAGCCCAATTTGGGCCGGTTCCACCGCCAGCTCCCTTTGATTAATGGCTCCAGGCGAGGTGGCATCAGGGCTGCCTCGTCCTCGTATAAAACATTCACAAACACACTTGTTTCATGCACGCACACACAGACGCTCACAGACACAGAACGCGCTCTCTCTCTCTCTCTCTCACACACACACACACACACACACGCACACGCACACACACACACGTGCACCATGTGCTCTTACTACCTCTCATTGCCACCAAACCAGGCTTGTAATTGATGACAGAGGTTCAGACATTTGCAAACCAAATGTGGAGGAGAGCAAAACTCTGCTTCTCACACCTACAGCACCTCCTGGATGTCTCTCTCTCTCTCTCTCTCTCTCTCATACTGTATCTCCTTTTTTCATCCAGTTTTCCCTCTCATTCTTGCTCTATACGTCTCT
>NC_139705.1:24101561-24143927 GCF_964188405.1 Protomyctophum parallelum | reverse complement strand
GATTAATCGCACACTTAATCGAAAAAAGATTGAGATCTAGATTCAGACGTGTGTGTGTACTTTTGTCAGTGTGATTAATAGCAGGCTGGATTGTCGTTAATTCACTGGCTAATGACTGGAGGGAGCAGGCGAGAGAGAGAGAGAGAGAGAGAGAGAGAGAGAGAGAGAGAGAGAGAGAAGAGGAGGAGAACGGGGCCCTGGGAGTAATAGGCTGATGTATGGGGCAGGCTGCTCCCCCTGGCACCTCCATACCCCCTCCACACACACACACACACACACACACACACACACACACACACACACACACACACACACACACACACACACACACACACACACACACACACACACACACACACACACACACACACACAACTTGTCCTCCAGTTATGTACTGTAGTTAGTTTGGCAGATCTTTCTCGCACGCACGCACACAATTAAGACACTCACATGCACATTTGAATGCATGTACTTGCATGTGCTGTGAATTAGGCATGTGCACATAATCCATGAAAGACTTACTGTAAGTAAACCTTGACACCATCATGATCTGTGGCGATTTGGGTCAACAACAGCATGTACTGAGGACTCGCTTCATGGTCATGTTGAGAGAAGCTGCTTTGTTTAAAGGAGCACTTCACCACTTTTCAACTTCATAATTGGTCCTCACTAATGGGCAGTTCACCAGTGACATCTTCGTTAGGCAGATTTGTTTTAAACAAATTATTATTGTGAGAACGATGGCTTCCATTGTCGCAACTTTTCAGGACTAGAAAGCCTACAGTTTCTAATAGCTTGGATTCCCCATCGATGATGTCACTGGTGGACAGGTTTCTGAACTGCCCATAGCCCTCCTATGAGACACAGACCGAGTAGAAAAACAAATGTGATATTTTATTATGAACATTAGTGAGGACCAATTATATGAAGGTATGTTGAAAAGTGGTAAAGTGGTCCTTTAAATGACGTACATTTATATTCCTCCTTTTGAGCATAAATATATTTACTATATGTAAAAAAAGAGGTCCAAGTACAGAGCCGACTCGTTGGCAGTTCTCTATTGAGCAGTGGTGTTCAACCTGTGGTCCACGGACCACCAGTTGGTGGTTCCAGTTGGTCCTAAATGCGTGGAGAGTTGATAACCAAATGGACCCATATAGGTCTTTAACTCTTGAGAGTGTGAAATAAAACGCTCATTTTACGCTAGCAGAGAGTTAAATAATTGTTAATCATCTGCACTACTACATTTAGAAGAAGTCTACACAATTAGGGAATGTAGTAGAGTTGTTATTTTGATCAACGCCATATTGTTTCTCCTATACAACATCAATACAGCATGGAATTGTTGACAAAATCATCCAACGGCAACACAATATTAAAAGTTTTGGGTCTGAAATGAAAAGGCTTGAAAACCCTGGTCTAGACTCTAGAGGGTTTAAGTACATGGTTAACTCGTATCAGCGGATCAGAGCTGTATACATTCTGTATATGTCGGCTGATGTGATATAATGTTCATGTGCAACTGTGTAGTCTTGAAGCTCCATTTATCCTCTGTTCCATCACTCCACGGCGTCGCTTGCCAACAAGTATACATCACATCACAACACGTCATCAGAATAATTATGTTCTTGTCGGCGAGCGACTCCGTTGTACTGCAGAGTTCTGAGGCTTTACATCAGTGGTTTGGTAACCAAATGGACCCTTATAGATCTTTAACTCATTATTGTTAAACATCTGCACTACTTAATTTACAAGAATTCTATATAAATTAGAGAATTATAGTTTTGATCAACGTTTGCCCAAAAGCATGGAATTGTAGACAAAATCGTATGCAACAAAGACAGAACATACTTTTACGTTTTGGGTGTGCGAGGAGCATATACATCTCATCACATGGTGGTCCGTGGCTCAAATGCAGACAAATAATAACTGGCCTTGATGTGAAAAGGGTTGAAAACCACTACTAGCTTTATGTGATCAGTCCTTCTTCAGTGCACACACCCCTCTTCCCATTCTCTTCCCCCCCCTCCCCCCATAGCCCCTAGGGGGTGATGTTTGCAACTCAATTTGGCAAATGTAACGTGCTATTGATTATTATTAATATTTATCATGTTTGTGAACATGATTTTCTCCTGGCACTATTAATCTGCCCTGTTAATAAATGTCTGCCGCAGCCCGTGTCCCTAGGGAGAGAGAGTATAGCGGACCATGCACGGGGCCAGCACACACACGTACGGCGCGCACACACACACACACACACACACACACACACACACACACACACACACACACACACACACACACACACACACACGCAGTCATGCACACACCTGCTCTCCGCCGGCTTGATGTCCTCTATTTGCCTGAAGGCTTATATAGGTCTCAATCTACACACGTGTGTGCGCACGCACGCACGCACAGTGTGCACGCACGCACGCACGCACACCCAAGCACGCACACACGCACGCACACACACTGTTCCAGGACAGAATGGCTCTAGGCTTCTCAGCACAAATAACACATCAATACATCAACTGTGTTGTCACGATGTTGTGTACACACACACACACACACACACACACACACACACACACACACACACACACACACACACACACACACACACACACACACACACACACACACACACACACACACACACTATTCCCTATGAAGGATGTCGTTTTTTTGTTACTATTCACAAGCAATACACAATGGACACCCTATTTTTTCCCCACAAACGCAGGAATATGGTACTTAAAGTTAAGAGTCGGGTCACGTTATGTCATGTTACCTTTATGTAATATCTGTTCATCGTGCTCAACTCTCCATGTTGTACATTTATATCAAAATAGACGCATGAGCGACATCATTTTTCAATCCAAAAGCCTGACAGTTTTGAGTCATAGCTTCACCGCTTGTGTACACTTTACAAAAATGACATTTCAATATTCAGGCATAATCTTTTTCCTCTTGGTCCTTTTTTCTTTCACTTTGTTTTGGGGCAGCTTTCTTTCTTCCTTTCATTTATTATTTCTTCATCCTTTCTCTTCCGTCTACCTGTGGGATCGGCTGCAGTGACTAAACTCTTTCGGAAGAAGCCATATTGATACTTTTTAAGTGTTGCTTGGAAATGTCCCCCGCTGCTTTTACCAGAAGACACCGTGTGGCGTAGTTGACTGTCCTCACACACACACACACACACACACACACACACACACACACACACACACACACACACACACACACACACACACACACACACACACACACACACACACACACACACACACACACACACACACACAAATAAACACACAGTACACCTTCCCTGAACTCCCTCTCCTGGACAAGGCGTCCAAGTGCCCATTTATGTCATTACAAATAGCTGATACCCCCTGCCAACCGATCTCTCTCTCTCTCTCTCTCTCTCTCTCCCCCCTTTCATTTGAACTCATTTTTACGGCTGCCTCCTTTTCTTTCCTCCCTCTGCCGCCGCCTCCTCCTCCTCCTCCTCCTCCTCCTCCTCCTCCTCCTCCTCCTCCTCCTCCTCTCTGGTCTAAAAGCAGAGAGGGTGATTAGACTCCTTTTGTGTGGAGACAGAAATCATCAAAGGCTTGTGTCTGCTAAAGAGGAACAGGTACCCAATATCTCTCTATGGTCCTGAACACAGCCAATAACTCCCTTAAGTGGGACCATATTGACACCATATTGAAGGGGGCACACCATTAGGCTGATGTTGGAACGCCTCCACATGCACAACCGCACACCAACACATATACCGCACATGCACATGCACATGCACATGCACATGCACATGCACATGCACATGCACATGCACATGCACATGCACATGCACATGCACATGCACATGCACATGCACATGCCGCCTACACACATGCACATATACACATTTGTCGCGTATACATTCACCCACTCATACAGACACGCATTCATGTACGTGCGCGCCGCACAAAGGCACGCAGGCACACACACACACACACACAGACGCAAAGCGATCCCACATCAAAATGTTTGGTCATTTCTTGCTCAACCAGCCTCCCATTTTTCATATCTGTCATACTCCAACACATATTCCCTCCGCCTTCCATTCCCCCCCCCCCCCCTTCCATCTCCACCACCAGACCAAACTTTTCTCCCCATATTTGGAGGCGGCGAACGTTGCATATTTCTGCCTTTTCCCTGGATGCTGGCTTTTCATCAGCATGCCGGCTTTCCTTTTTGAACTGAAGCAGATCAACTTACTGCCAGACAAAGATACAGTCTCTGTGAGCATTGGAGCTACGCGGCCCCATCATAAAGCCAGAGTTATACTCTGGTCGCATGCCGGGTGTCGCGCGCCTAAAATAGGTGATCTATACAAGATGGGTGAGATGACGTGCCGCGGGGGGGTGCAAGGCGCCATGGGCTTACAGGTTGGCTATATTTCCGGTTGCGTGACAAAGTATAATGTAGCCTTTTTAGCGCACACACGTCCCTCATTTATTGTTGTTCTAGCCAGAGTCGATGGGGCTCCAATGTGCTTCTGCTCTCTCTCTCTCTCTCCTTGTCTCTTTGTCTCTCTCTCATGGGTATTCTGTAGGTAGTGCACATATTCTGATGCCCCCCACCTGGACACACACACACACACACACACACACACACACACACACACACACACACACACACTGATCACCACAGTCAGTGGTGGAAAAAAGTACTCACATGTTCAACTTTTTAGGACGGGAACCCTTTAAGGATTGTGTTTATACTTTAGCTGAAAAAATAGCAGATCTACAAGCTCATAGCGATCAAGCTCGAGTGCCGTGCTACGAGCTTGTAGGTCTGCTATTTTCGTGAAAAAATCGTGTAAATGTGGTGCAAATTTGGTATATACGCGAGAGTTTTTAACTCAAATCTTGCTTCTGGCGGGGTCCCTGGAACAACATATTTTGAGATGGGGGTCGGCGGCCAATTACATATATTTTTGGGGGTCCTTGACATGAGAAAGGTTGAGAACCACTGACATAGAAACATGGCTTTTTCAGAAAACTGTCAGAAGCCATTTTGTAGAATCAGTTTTCAGGTCTAAATGTAACTAAGTAAATGTACTTAGTTACTTTTACACCACTGCCCACACAGTACGGTCTGCGTCCACTCCAGATGGACAGGCACGTTCCCCTCTGTATATACTCCGTTAACTCGTAGAGCCTCACCAGGTGATGTGGCAGATTTGTACACAAAGCGAGTCAAAAATAACGCCCCTCTGTGTATTTGCCTTTTTTGTCGGGATGACTGATGATTCTTTGCTTCATTTGAAAAAAACAAAAAGGCATCTACCGCAGCGAGTGGCCTCTAATCCTCGCACGGCGTGTATTTATAGGTTTGTTCCCAGAGCGCTAGTGTTTCAGGGGGGGGGGGGGATTCTAGCACCACAGACAGAGAGAACCGTTGCTTTTTTGCCCCCGACCGACCGACCCGACTGGGTTTTAGGAACCTGTCTGAAATATGCGTATATGCCACAAGGCACATGTGTTTGTGTGCGCTCGCGCAGACGGCAGAAAATGACTCCAGATCGCTATCTCTCCACGTTTAAATCTAGAGTGGTCTGATTAAACGCCACCGCAGAACAATTTGCCCGTTGTAAAGGCCCTCCGATCGGGCTGCTGATTTTCAGCGCCGTGTCAAGTTATTTCGCCATGGCAACGCTGATTACAACGTTATCGCCCTTTCATATTTTCTTTCCGTGGTGTTTTCCTCTGTTATTAGTGTGCTTATTGAAGCCGAACCCCCCCCCCCCCTTCCAAAGCTACAGTGCATTTCTTGCACACAATCGAGTTGTGCTGATGTAGCCAAATCTTTTGAACTGTTCCTCCTCGGTTATTATGTACCTAAAAGAAGGCAGGATCTCTGAATGTAATGTCTTTGTACTGCAAGGAAATGAGAGCTAATCTTCACCACATCACCTCAAATCATCGTACACAGTCATGTAACATTTCCTGTGGCTCAAACAAATGTGTCTCACTGTGTGTGTGTGTGTGTATGTGGGTACGTGTGTGTGTACGTTTACGTTTACGTGCTGGGGTGTGCCCTGTGTTCATACGTGCCCCTCAAAATGTCTATTTGTTATTGCAAGGCCCTGCTGGAAAACAAAGGGGTCTGTTTAAGGCACACATTTACAATTTATCAAATAAATGAGATGCCTTCATGTGGCCCGGCCGGTCTCTCTCTCGCGCTCACAGGCCTGAGCGCCGTAGTTTTCCACTGAAATAACACACGCTGAACAAGCAGCCCATTGTAGTGGCGGCCAGCAGCAGGACCCCCAAGGTGCGAATTAATGATTGACCCCTGATGTAATCAGGATAAATAGCTCCTTGTAAAAAGAGAGTCAGAGAGAGAGAGAGAGAGAGGAATAACAACACGAGGAGCGAGTGGAGCGAGGGGGAAGGCGCTATCTGGCTGCTTGGCCTGGGTCTGATTTTTAAGAAGCCCCCTGGGAGCCGAGGGCCCAGAACATCTCTCTCTGGGTCCTCAGAGACCCAGAGCAAACACACAGAGATGTTTAAAAAGCACCTCCTCGTGAGAGCTAGTCATCGCTTTTTCTTTCACATTCTTCACATCTTTTCTTCTTCTTGCTCTGCTCTTCCGCGCCCCTTTCGCTATATAGCTTCTCCTGCTTTCTATTCTTTGCTCTATAAGTTATGTTTTCTCGGTTGCTGTGTGTGTGTGTGTGTGTGTGTGTGTGTGTGTGTGTGTGTACACGGGGGAACTTCACTGTTGAACATGGCCAAACTTCACAGCATGTCATAGGGAGGGTAGAGAGTCTCTGGCTAATAATCCATTTACTTTCTCATTCTTTTTCTCTCGGGCAACGTTTTTATGAATAAGAGAAGTTGAGTGCATGAGATCTTACCTCACGTCAGCATCTCGTGTGTGTGCGTGTGTGCGTGCGTGCGCCATTTTTCCCTCACCGCCTACTTAACGCCTCTCACAAAAGATGTTTTGTTCATCAACATTAAGTGTTTTCTTTTTTCATTGTTGTTTTCCTCACTTCTTTCTCCTTAAATGACTTGTATGTAGCTTTCAGTGCATTTTCTCTTTCTGCTCGGAGGCTCTTAAAGCTGAATAGTATTTAATAGATTTTCCGAGGCTGTCTCTCGGCTTGTTCAAATTGCGTCCGATGGGTCGGGTGCCAGCGGAGGGAGGGGGGTGAAGGAGAGAGAGAGAGAGAGAGAGCGCGAGAGAAAAAAAGTTTTTAACGGGCCCGAAAACACTTTTGATTGTGGAGAGGCAGCAGCAAGATAGGGGCCGGGCAGTAAAACTTTAATTGATCTGTGAAAAATGGAAGCTACTGCTGGCTCACATGTTCCATTCTTAATTGCGCGCCTGGCCTGAGCTCCTATGAAACAGCCATCATTAAAAAAATGGGTTCTTTTCCTCCCTCAAAAAAGAAATCACTGGATGACGCAAAATCGGCCATAAAAAGCCCGGATTTTTACTGCCGCAGTTTTTATATGATAAGTTTCCCGGATCTCTATGGACGGCCCTGTATAGTTTTTGCCAGGCGCTGAAAAGCCCTTGTCGCATGGTTTCGTAGTTTCGCATTTCACGTTTTAAGACTTACATGTCAGTTAACTTAGCAACTTTCATATTCTCTCAATATATGGCCGGGCGCAATTCCAGCGCATTTATCAAAGAGCAGGAATCTGATAGGCCATATCCTGAATATGCTCTAGATGTTTCTTTTACTGATCTGGTTTCTTGCTTAGCTCATTCAAGCCTCTTCCTTCCTACCAGCCTCTGGCTACCCTCTCTCACCAAGCCTACCGCAGACCCTACAGCCGTTAGATTGAAAAACTAAAATCTGATACTGACAAAAAAACCTACATAAAACCAAAATGTACTAACGCTGCAAACAAAACAATGGTTATTGCACATGTTCAAGTGATACAAAAATTAATGAAATCAAACAATGCAATCCATTCAAGATGACATTAAAAGTGTGTGTGCGTGTCTACTCGTCCAAATGATGTTCTCAAAATGAAAAGCAATCACTATCACGTTGGCAGGAACAAATGATGGACTCGACGATGATAACTAACATGAGACTTTGATACACTAACAAGTGGTGTTTGTGGACGCTGTGTGTATAGTGCTATATTATTGCCCCTGGCCTGGGGAGCTGCAGCAGGCTTGGCAGCGCGCGGCATGGAGACTACAGGGAGCGAGAGGCTTGAT
The DNA here is from genome assembly GCF_964188405.1 of Protomyctophum parallelum. Lineage (NCBI taxonomy): Eukaryota > Metazoa > Chordata > Actinopteri > Myctophiformes > Myctophidae > Protomyctophum > Protomyctophum parallelum. The sequence continues at coordinate 24,135,689 of NC_139705.1, read as the reverse complement.
TGGAACCACTCCGGCTGTAATTTTGGGCCTAGTTAGCCCTCTGATTGCCAGTCCCTGTGTTTGGATAGTAAAACTGCAGCGGTGCATCCACTAAAAGACACTGGGCCTGGTCCAAAGGGAGGAAAGTAAAAGGAAGCACATTCAGATGTATGTATATGTGTGTATGTGTGTGTGTGTGTGTGTGTGTGTGTGTGTGTGCATGTCACAGTTGGAGATTCTAACAAGCCTTCTTCACCAGTGGTTGTTTATTATTATCACACTGAAAGAAATGGGATAAAGGAACAAAAGTCTATCCTCCCATGACTGTTGAAGTCTCTCTTTCTCTCACACGCACACACATGCATGTCCACGCGCACACACACACACACACACACACACACACACACACACAGTCACACACACAATATTCCGCATCACTTTCATCGCATTTGGAGCAGTCAGATCCCGGAGCAGGACCACAATTTAGTTGTCAGTGGCTGGAAGTGACAATAATGCTGGGCGACTGGGCTAAGCAGGTCGCTGATGCACGGGCCACGGTCAGACGGGCCACGGTCAGACGCTGCTGCCCATTATCTGTAAGACGAGAGCCCTGCGTGCCCCGCAGGAAACTGTGACTGCATGGGAGGGAGAGCTCCACCCGCCAGGGGGGACTCTGACCGCTGCTCGCTCTTCATATGGCCCTGTTAACTCTGGGAGTGTACATCGTACTCTGTGTTAACTTAACTCTGGGAGTGTATATTCGTACTCTGTGTTAGCTTAACTCTGGGAGTGTACATTCGTACTCTGTGTTAACTTAACTCTGGGAGTGTACATTCGTACTCTGTGTTAACTTAACTCTGGGAGTGTATATTCGTACTCTGGGTTAACTTAACTCTGGGAGTGTACTTTCATATTCATACTCTGTGTTGACTGTGTGCCCGAACCCTCAGAGGCTCAGACAGATGGAAGAACTCTCATTGGTGTTACAGGGGTTTGGCTGCAGATGCATCATGTTGTCTTTTTTATTTTATTTTTACATTTTTTGGGTCGCAAAGGGTAATTAGTTAGGAAACATAATATTCAAGTCTTCAGCACTGACTCACTATTTTCCTAGAGAGTTCTGTACAGCGAGAAGACGAGTAAAATCATCTTGCGGCAAGTGAGGTCCAATAAGACGTGTCTTTGATCAACCCCCCCCCCCCCTTTCCCTTTTCAGCATTGGTCAGTCAATACATTGAAATCACACTGAGGATAGCCTCGGTACCCATTGGAAAATCTGGCACATATAAAGCCCACTTCTTGTATTTCACTGACCAATAACAGTGCAGAGGCGCGTCACAACTTTGGTGACGTCCGTGTTCTCTCGCTGTTTTCTACTGGGGAGGAGGAGGAGGAGGAGGAGGAGGAGGAGGAGGAGGAGGAGGATCAGAAAAAATAACCTCTAGAGCAGAAATCATACATGCCTACAGTGAGGATGAAACACGTCGCTGATCCCCCTGCATAGCTTCCATGTTTGCCTTTATTAACCTCCAATATACTCTCTCTTCTGTTAGAACAGACACCTGGGAATATGTATTACTGCCTTCCGGCCAATGGTTAAAGACCCCTGTAACCAAAAATAACCGGTACAAATGTACCTCCATCCGGGCCATCAATAAGGGAAGCAGGAGGAGGTAGCTAGGGGCTGTTTACTTTCAGGGGTCGGTGGTGAGGATAGATGTAGTTAGTTACACTAATCTGTATCTTGTGACATTGTATACGTATGTCTGTTATTGCTTGTATGTCTTACTGTATTGTGTTTTTTAGAGCTTTTATTATCTGCTGTAAAATTAATTGCCCAGCTTGGGACATATAAATAACTGTGACCTTGATCTCCCCCCGCAGGCGACAGTGAGCCAGTGGACAGCGCGTTCGAGACAGAGGCCGACCTCCCCAGTTTATCGACGGGCGGCGACGGGGGTGGCGGAGAGGGCGAGGCGGGGGGCGGAGGAGAGGGTGGAGGAGAAGGAGAAGACAGAGGAGGAGGCAGGGATGGTGGGGGGGGCAACAGCCCGGAGGACGGAGGTGGCGGCGACGGAGAGGATGGGCTCCTCATGGGCATGTCCCCGCCCTCGGCCTCGGCCTCGCCGCCCGCCTCCCACCACCACCCCCACCCCCCCAACAACCACCACCACCTCCTCCTCCACCAGCAGCAGCACCACCACCACCTGCTCCACCCCCACATCTACGCCTCGCACCACCACCAGCACCACCACCACCTGCACGACATGCACCCCCACCACCACCAACACCACCAACACCACCAACACCACCACAACAGCAACAACAACAGCGGCAACAGCAGCAACGAGGACGACTTTGCCACGCCCAAGGAGGGCTCCCCGTACGAGGCGCCCGTCTACATTCCCGACGACATTCCCATCCCCGGCGAGCTGGAGCTGCGGGAGTCCTCGGTGCCCGGCGCCGGCCTGGGCGTCTGGGCCAAGATGCGCATCGGGGCGGGCGAGAGGTTCGGACCCCAGAACCTGCACCACCACGGGGCCACCACCGGCAAAGATGGCTCCTCCTTTGGCTGGGAGGTAGGGCTCTTCTTCTTCAACTGCATGTTCATTTTGTCCTCTCTGACTTTATTCTTTTATTTTTCGTGCTTCCGGGTGTCAACCCATTTTAGTTTCCGTTATATGTACAGTATGCATCATAATCTGAGTCCCGTTGTTCTCGTGAGCAATCCAACTTTTATGTTATGAAATGAAAGGGTGAAAAAGCTATACCTTAAGGTAAGTGGAAGAGTGGACCCAAACATCTAAAGCTATACCGTAAGGTATACCTTAAGGTAAGTGTAAGAGTGGACCCAAACATCGCTGCCCCTCCAGAGACCTCCATCTCCATCAGTGGAGATGCTTATTCCATTTGCATGCCCTTTTCTGATTGGCCCATATCTATGAACCCAGACACACACACCAGACACACACCAGACACACACACACACACACACACACACACACACCAGACACACACACACACACACACACACACACACACACACACACACGCACACGCACACGCACACACACACACATTTCCAGAATTCCTCCCTCCAGCCCGCCAATGTCAGACGGAAAAATCTGTCTGATTAGTGTAGGTATCAGCTTTTCTGGGCGTCGGTCCGAGCGAGCGCTCTCATTTGGTCACGCCACCCGATATGGAAATGGTAGAAGCGTGGCCCAATGCGGTGGCGGCGTATTGAACTATTAATTTTCATTTCATCATGACATTAGAGGATATTGAAGTTGCTTCAGTAAGCTCATTAGAGAGAGAAAGGAACTCCCTCTCTCTGTGCCGTCCTCCTGTCTGTCTGTCTGTCTCTCTCTCTCGGTTTCTCTCTCTCTCTCTCTCTCTCTCTCTCTCTCTCTCTCTCTGTCTCTCTCTCTCATATGTCTAATCAGAGATGAAATATCCCGGGCTGCTTCTCATTTTGCTAACTCCGATCCCTGCCCCTTCTGCTCTCTAAAGGGCCGGTCATTCGTATAGTCTAATATTACGTTCATATGCAATTATGGATATAGGCTTGGGACGACTTAATCATTGGAGTCATCTTGGAAAGGGCCTGCAGTGCAGGAACTAGACACCGCCAGCGGCCTCATGCCACTGGTCCTCAAACCAGGGGTCGGTCGGTGGACCCCCTGGGGTTCTGGTCCTCAAACCAGGGCTCGAAGGACCCCCTGGGGTTCTGGGATGCGTTCCAGAGGGTCCCCCATGCAGCTCAATGATTGATAGTTAGGAACTCGGGCTGTAATTCTGAGAATGTACTAAACGCTTCAGTGTATATATACGCTCTCTGAGTTGAATCATATCTGGCAGAAACCTTGTATCTTTGTTTTTTCCGTACATTAATGCTAGTCTGATAATAAGATACTGTAAGAATGGTCAAGAATTTGCTTAAATTTGTAGAGCACAATGTAATGAAAACAAGGGTCACTTAAACTATAATGTCAGGTGAGAAAAAGAGACCAAACATACAGTATAGGATACAAGCACTATACATTGTAAAGTCCTGCTGAGTTTTTTTTCTTTATCTACACTTAAACATTTTCAACATATATTAAAGAAGAAGCCCAACTGTGATTGGGGATTAGACTGTTAACTGTAAAGTGTAGGGTCAGGGGGATTATGCACGCCACGCCAACATGCATACGCCTTTATTTCAAAAATCATTATCCCTAAACCTTTTCCCTCCCAAATCCCATTTCCCTCTTCTCTTCTCTTCTCTTCTCTCTCCTAACAGTTGTAAGAGCACGCTGGCGATTAGAGCACAAAGCGCATGCTGCTACAGCACATGGCAGTGTGCCATGAGCAACCTTTTCCTATGTAAAGTTCATATTATGGCTAGCCATTCAAGGGTGCGTAAGGCACCCCTCCAAAAACTACACTCTCCCCTCTGCTCTCATGTTTTCTCCCTATAGCTCCCTCCCCCACCACCCCCATCCTTCATACACACATAAAGAACAAATGTTCTGTGCTCTGCCTGTGTTTCATGGCCGCCCCGGTTCATCGTTGGCAACTAGGGAGTGTGTGTGATTTGGCATCGACCGGGTTAATGGTGCCGTAGATTAGCAGTACACAGACGGACGGACATACCTGGATTCTTCTCTTTGCATTTAGTCATCCTACCATTAGGAACATTGATATTATAACACCCGGGGACAAAAAAATCGATTAATCGATGTTCAATCGATACGCACGGGAATCGATTTTTTAATTTTGAATCGAATAGTCATTAAAAAAAAAGCGGCCGCTTTTGGTCCGCGAGACGGCCCCATTTGGTCCGCGAGCCATGCTCGCGCCTCGCAGCACCGCAACGCCTCCTCCCCTCTCCCCCTCACTACTCGTGGTAACAACAAGGAAGTCAACACACACACACAGCAGCCTGCACTCATGCCGCCACAAAATAAATCTAAAGTGTGGTTGCATTTTAGAATATGCAAGGAGAACAAAGAACAATTGGTGTACAGTGTCAACTATATGACAAGAAATTGGCGTTACACATACGGGATGGCCCAAGTGTGGCGAAAAATCCGCGTTGAAATTTCACGCATGGGACAGGGGAAAAAGCCCCTGACCTCCTGGGCTCCAGGCGCGCTAATTTGAGCTGCGGTCATCCACACTTTTCTACCCCAAGAAAGAGCCTCGTCGGAAGGGTCTGAGAGCGGCGTAGACCGCGGCGCAAATTAGCGCGCCTGGAGCTCCAGGACTGGTGCTGTTTTTGGTGTTTTCACATCTGAGTTTCAATCGGAAGAGAAGCTTTGATTATAGGCTATATATATATTTTTTTTAAAGGTAATGCCTGCGTCAGGCAGTTGACTTGTTACGGTCGGATGTTTTATTAAGCCTAATTATTTGTGCGTCACTGCTTTCATGAAGGCTGCAACAGTTGTTGCTTCAATGCTTATCGTTTTAAATAAATGAGACCAATCCAAGCATGCCTTTCTCTCCGCTATTGTTTAAGGTGCGCGCCTCACATCGCGCACCTCGCATCACACCCCCCGCCCCCCCCCCCCCCCCCCCCCGTTGGGTTTCGAAGCTTCGAAGATCGAAACAAATTTATATCGAAGCGTAGATCATCAAAATGTAATCGAAGGTCAGCCTTATGTTCCCTCAGCCTTATGTTCCCTCAACCCTATGTTCCCTCAGCCTTATGTTCCCTCAACCTTATGTTCCCTCAACCTTATGTTCCCTCAACCCTATGTTCCCTCAACCTTATGTTCCCTCAACCATATATGTTCCCTCAACCATTATGTTCCCTCAACCCTATGTTCCCTCAACCATATATGTTCCCTCAGCCTTATGTTCCCTCAACCCTATGTTCCCTCAACCCTATGTTCCCTCAGCCTTATGTTCCCTCAACCCTATGTTCCCTCAACCCTATGTTCCCTCAACCCTATGTTCCCTCAACCCTATGTTCCCTCAACCCTATGTTCCCTCAGCCTTATGTTCCCTCAACCCTATGTTCCCTCAGCCTTATGTTCCCTCAACCCTATGTTCCCTCAGCCTTATGTTCCCTCAACCCTATGTTCCCTCAGCCTTATGTTCCCTCAACCCTATGTTCCCTCAACCCTATGTTCCCTCAGCCTTATGTTCCCTCAACCCTATGTTCCCTCAACCCTATGTTCCCTCAACCCTATGTTCCCTCAGCCTTATGTTCCCTCAACCCTACTGCATGTTCGAGGTAGGATCAAACTGGGTGGGTACCTTCTGATTTCCAGGCAGCCGCTCTTCCTCCTGAGCCAAATGCAGCCATTTAAGAGCATTTTTATTATATTTATACTTTAAGAACACTTTTATATACACATTGTTGGTGTTGGGCAGAAATCTCTTATCTCTATATTTTAATGTGTGATGTTTTTGACGACAGCGTCACACAAAAGCATCAAAAGTAGAAGATGTATAGCAGAGACGGAGACAAATTATACTTACAGGTATATTAAATATTTCACAGGAGCTTATTTTTTCATCCCAGGATGAGTATTTTAACTACTCGAGTAAGGAATCTGTGTGCCTCTGTTCATTAATGTTCAGACATCCGATCGGCGCGTCACTGCAGGTCTTTGTCTGAGTGTGTTTGCCTGACATATCAGCCATCTTAGACCAATAAGCCACACATCGCAGGTTCATTGACAAACTGTGGAGCACATTCCACATGAGCCTGTCTCTTTGTGTGTCACGCAACTACAGTACGTACTGTAGTGTATAGGGCTTGATATAGTTGATAATATGCCTGCTGTGACACATTGTGATCTTGTAGTAGATATTATTCATAATATTTATAGTATAAATTGTCCGGTTCTGGTACTGTACAGTATGGTGACATTTTGATTATTTTATCATTGAGCTAGTGGCACTTGTTATGCTTTTTGTGTACGTTGTGGACGGTTCACCTGATGTCACTTTCTCCGTATTCTTTACACATTTCCATTACTTGACCAGTGGTTCCAGAACCTTTTAGCTCGAGACCCAAAAGAGAAATTAGACGGTTGCCCAATGGCTCACAAAGCATACACTTTGCACCCAGTTGTGAGCTTGTAGATCTTGTAGATTATTTTCACTACTTTTTTTGTAATTTATTTATGGGATTTATTTTGTTTTTTATTTTATTCATGAAAATACTTTTGGATAACTGAATTGTTTTGAATTGATGATGAAGTTGTGATTTTTTTTCTTTTGAAATAATATGCTTTTAAATCTAGTAAATGAAAAAGTATATATTCATAAAGGGGACATTTACTCACGACCTATAGAAATTGGTCCATGACCCAAACATGTTTGGGAAAACAGTGCTCTGGAAACACGCAGTAAGAAAGCAGGGCTGGACATCTCTTCTTCTCTTGCTCCTGCCCACGACGTGGCATTCTGAAAGCCCCTCCTCGGGTCACACTGCAGATTGGACGACTTGTTTTCTTTTTCATTTTTTTTTTTTAAAGACATCCTGTCTGGTTCGGGTCTGCGAGCCGGCCGGGCCCTTCTGGGGTTCTGTCCCTCCCAGAGCTCTTATCACAGATAGTCATAACAGTGGGACTGTTGATAGCCATCAACAGACTCCCCAAGGAACCACGCTCTCTGCTCCCCCCCATCATCTACCCTTCTCCTCCACTGCCTCTGGTCTTAGACAAATAGACAGGCTGAGAGAGGACAGAGAAAGAGCAGAAAGAGAGAAGGAGAGTGGGGGGAGAGAGAGAGAGAGAGAGGGGGAGAGAGGGGGGGGGGAGAGAGAGAGAGAGAGGGGGGGGAGAGAGAGGGGGGGGGGGGGGGAGTGCAGAGTGCAGAGTGAGGCGAGCTGGACAGTGAAGTGAGGGTGACAACATCAGAGAGTGGTGAAAACAGATTGAGAGATTGATAGAATAGAGAGAGAGAGAGAGAGAGAGAGAGAGAGAGAGAGAGAGAGAGAGAGAGAGAGAGAGAGAGAGAGAGAGAGAGAGAGAGAGAGAACAAAAAAGAGGTGTTTAAGCCTCAGATACACAGGACTATAATACTGTTAATGGTGTGTGTGTGTGTGTGTGTGTGTGTGTGTGTGCGCGTGCATGTGTGTGTGTGTGTGTGTGTGTGTGCGCGTGCGTGCGTGCGCGTGTCCTCCGCCAGACCCCGGCCAGAACAGGGGTACGTGTTATGAAAGATAATAAGCCATGTGATCTAAGATCCCCATGGTGTAAATATGATCATATCTAGCTAAGACCTCAGACATTACAGCCCCAGACCTACACGGTGGGAAAATGAACATGCAGGAGTATATACGCCTCCACAACATTACATATACATCTGGGGTTCACCATATCCTTTTTATTAATATTATTATTACAAGACATACATTATAGCCACGTCAGCCCTATTTATACTATATATTTGAAAATGGCTAATCCACAAGGTCTGCTATTTTCTAAATATATTTATGAATGTTATACATGATAACGTGTGAAACGGGACATTCTCCACGATGAACACTTTTACTTTTGGTATTTTAAGCATAATATTTTGATGCCAAGACTTTTGCACTTTTGCCTACATTTGGATTAGGCCTACCAGACGTTATTTTTTGGTAGTATCGCAGTAATGATACTTTTACTTAAAGTAAAACATTTGAGTATACTTTTCCCACCACTGCTTGTATTTTGTAAGAAAATGTGAGAAACTGTGACTATTTCCACTACAACTCCCAACAGGGCAGCATTTTCTTCTCTTTTGGAGTAATAGAGACACAGGGTGAGTCGGTGAGATGGAGGCAGACGATTCTCTGTCTGTCCCTGAAGGGAATACTAGCCAAGCCACACAGTCACACTGCCAACAGCAGTGTTGTTTTTGGCAGAAAATTTCGATTTTAGTTTTAGTCATAGTCTCTTCAATAGTTTTAATTTAGTTTCAGTCACATTTTAGTCACCTGGAATGTTTTATCATACGATTTTATTCTACTAAATCTACAGTTGACATTTTGGTGGGCCTTGATGCCGTCGTAATGACTGTTTTTAAACTTGCTGAAAATAGCCGATCTACAAGCTTGTAGATCTGCTATTTTCAACCTGCAACCAAGTGTAAAATGACTTATACTGGATCCCTTGTCCACTAGTCCCTTCGTAACATTATAGTCAAGTTTGTATTTGTTGACGAAATTGTCAGTATATTTAGTCTTAGTTTTAGTCATCATAGCTTAGTTTTAATTTAGTCTCCATGGGGTGCATACTTAGTTTAGACTAGTCATTGGTTAGACATGGGTTAAGGTTAGATTTAGGTGTGCTGCCCTGCAGGTTAGGTTTAGGGTGAGGGTTTGAGATAGGTTGTAGTTGTATAGGACTAATGACTAGTCTAACCAATGACTAGTTTAAACCAAAAACTGTCTAAACTAAGTAGCCTACTGCACCCGTTTCCATTTAGTTTTCGTCAGTGAAAGAAGGTAGTCGACGAATATTTTTCATCTTAGTTTTAGTCGACAAAATCAACACTGACAAACAGCATGCATAGACACACTGGTCTCTAAAGCAAGTTTTGGTATACATTTTAGACTGCAATTGTGTATAGCACCATCTATAGCAAATGTCAGGAGTTGGTGATCTTGGCTTTGTGAGTGCTGTAATCTACCAGCTGAGCCATGTTGCAACTCAGTGATCTCACTGCACTGTAACGTATGCCGGAGTGATTCTAATATCTAACATCATACAGTACGTAATCTAAGAACCTAATAGTGGAATATCTACAGTATATAATTAAACTATGCGTATACACTATAGAGTGTTATGTCTACATAAAATGCTATCTAAGTTGAGCCTTTGCATACGCCTGTAAGATCGCCGAGGCTATAGGGCAAGTAAGTGCTACAGGCTATGATGTAGTCTGAAGAGGTGGGTTCTCAGACTACGGTGGAAGATTGGGAGTGAGTCTGCAGTTCTGATTGCTATGGGAAGTGCATAGTTTTGGAGCCAGAAGTGTGGAGCGTTGTCGTTGTCCCAGCGCTTTTAGCGAAGGTACTTCCAGCCAGCATGGCGGAGAGACAAAAGAGATGGCAAGTGCAACTGATGACTGATTGTGAGTACAAACTCACAATGCGGTGAATGCGCCACAAAGGGTTATGAGCTTGTAGATCCCCTATATTCACTGTGTGCAACAGCCATGTATACCATGTGAATGAATGGAAATATACTGTACTGCCCGAAAAGCCAATGTGCAGTAACTACATTTTTGGACACACCAACTTCTTTGTGTAGGCCTATCCCAAACGTCTTCTTTGTGTAGGCCTATCCCAAACGTCTTCTTTGTGTAGGCCTATCCCAAACGTCAAATTAGCCTTCGTGATTTTGGGGGATAAACCTCAAGAACATAATTAGTGTAATATCACTTATTTGCCGATATCTCATTTGGCTGACCATTTACAACACTTTTAAACCCATTATCAGCCAATTGTTTTTCCCCATAGTTACTGTACTTTGTACCTTGTAGGGCACAGTTTGAGAATTCTCACCTATACCAGTAAGATGCCTGAGGGCGAGATACGACCTCGCCATATGTCGAGCGTGTCTTGAGTGTACATGCAAGTCAGATCAACATATGGAATGTCAGAACCGGTCAGCTCCATATATGGAGATCTAAGGGTGGCAGCGGTAGCAGTATCTTGAGTGTACAGGGTTTGATGAGGGCCCAGGTATAGGGCTAGGCCTTAATTTCCGGGCCTGTTGAGTTTTCGCCAGCTGCCGGGCGCGGCTGCACTAATAACTTATAACGACATGCCCAAAATAGGGATGCCAGGGTTAATGTGGTTAAGAAAGACAGATGGAAGGAGAGAAAGAAAGAGACAGAGAAATAAGCGGGGAAGGCGGCTTACGGAGGAGAGACAGAGGGAGAGAGAGAGAGAGAGTGGGAGTGGGAGTGGGAGTGAGTGAGGTGGCGAAAGCGAGAGAGAGGAAGGAGAGGAAGCATAGTGTTGTCTGTCCCGGGGCATTAGGGGACTGGAAGAGGTGTTAACTCAGACTCATTTCAGCGAGACGGACAGCTCAATCTAAGAGCTGCTTCGCTGCAGGCCACGGCCATTCTCCTCTGTCTGAGACTCGCCATCCATTTAAAAACCATTATACTCTCCCTTTAGCACAACATGATAGAACGCAAGGGCCCCGGGTCGCGAGTGTGCCCGTCTGTGTGTCTGTCTGTCTGTCTGTGTGTGAGTGTGCTTGTGTGTGTTTGTCTGCATGCGCAGAACACACGCACGCCACCATATGTGTGCGTGCGAACCTCTGTCTCAGTGCATGTCTGCCTTCGTATGTCTTAGCACCTGTGTGTTGTGTGTGTGTGTGTCCGTGTGTCTGTGTGTCTGTGTGTCCGTGAGTCCGTGTTTGTTTCTGCCTGGCCTGTCTGTATGTCTGTCTGTACAGTATGTGTGTGTGTGTGTGTGTGATTGTCAAGACAGGACAGGACAGGACAGGACAGGACAGTGAGCGGGGCAGCCTGAGTGAAGAGAGGCCCCCCCCCCAGAGAGTCCACAGTGATCTGATCTACTGTCAGACTTGACTCCAGCTATTATCTAGCGGGGAGATTGGCCTGGCTTTGCCTATTGATAGAAGCATGTCACTTTACAATGGCTGGAGGTGTTGCCGCGCAGTTCACCGGCTGACATTGAATGGACTGTCGGATCTTTGTCCCCTGTGTGTGCAGATGGTAGGACAGAAGGCGAGTGCGTGTGTGTGTGTGTGTGTGTGTGTGTGTGTGTGTGTGTGTGTGTGTGTGTGTGTGTGTGTGTGTGTGTGTGTGTGTGTGTGTGTGTCGAGTATGTGTGTACTTTAACAGATACTGTACAATAACTGCACAGAATTGCACAATTGCATGTTACACCATACACTCTTCCTATATGAATCATTTAGGTTTTAACGAGAGCGAAGGGTTGGCCCCCCAAAAATGGAAAATAAGAACAAATCAGATCTCTTCATTCAGTCTGCGTGTGTGTGTACATACTGTATATATACTGTATATATATATATAGTGAATGTATATGTATAGTGAATTTCTGTGAAGCTCCAAATCAAACATAAAGATCCATGAAGCGTTTGTGCTGCATTAATGGTGTTTACCCTGCCCTCCTCTTTACCTGGTGACTGCCGGGCGTGTCTGCACACCTCTGAATCATGGCTTTTGTCACTACTCCAGCACCTCCAAGCCTTTGTCATCTCTCCCTATCTTTTGTTCCTGCAGAGAGAGTGTATTTGCTCTCGCGAAGCGCTCGTTGTAAAAGTCAACATGTGATTCGGGCGTCGCTGAGAAATTGCCCTCTCTCTCTCTCTCTCTCTCTCTCTCTCTCGCTCTTTTCTATGGATTTGTGAAGATGCAGAAGTATCATGCCGATTGCCGAGTGTCAATTCTGACCAATTAACTGGCTGCTTTTCTCTAGCTTTAATTACCACATTTGCTATTGATCTGACCAGTGTTAATGGTCACACCGTGCACTGTCAGGTACTGAGCGCTCCATGGCCGCAGTCCTTCCTGCTCCTGATGGACAGCCCTGCTCTTTTCTGGCTAGCCAGATCCTTTGACTTAGAATCTTAGATCACCGATAAGAGCCGACTCCTTTGTTTTAAGATCAGGGAAAACTAGCAACACAGTACTTATGATTCATATTCCCCCTCCAGTATTTTCGGTGTATTTCAGTGACGTTTAATTATCTCCATCTCACTGTCTAGACATGAGGGACGCACGTCGACTGGCTACTTGTTGGTTGTCACATCTAGGTTCTATTCGCATGGATCGCATTTTATTTCATAGGTTAAGATGGATGAGAGTAATCTTCGGGCTCAAAACGATGTTCTGTAAGAAATCGCTGTGCTCACCTTCTGTTTTCTCTTTCACCATACGTTGCTTTTGTGCGAATCAGCCACGTCTGCCTGGTTGTGATATACAACTTCATACCACAACGGCGCGTGGTTTGTTGAGAACATTAGGAGAAAACATTAGGAGAAAAGGAGAAATTGGAATTGGCTAAAAGTGCCCGAGGGCTTTAAACAGAACATGCAAGTCCCATCTCTTTCAGAAACTGTGCATTCAGTTATTTCCTTCAACGCCTTAGAAATAATTTTCATTATGGATGAGAGCGCAGGGCTATGGCATATTAGTGCTAAAAAGATTGCGTAAATTAAATGCAACATCATAACAAATAAGCAGACAAGTCTCGCGCCCTCATACACAAATCATTCTGTTCTTGAAAGAATTCATCTGAATTTCCATTGGTAAATCTCACCAAACGCCCCCAATAGGACACAATGATGCCTCTGCTGTGCTCTCACATTATAATGCTCCCAATGCGCAAGTCCACTCTCATTCATCCAAAGGCCGCCAGCTCTAAGGAATGAGTCATTTGCAAATAACACGTCAGTAATACCTGGTGTTGCATCCTTTTATTTCAGCGTCTGCATGCTTGCTATGCTTTTTCTGATATTATTGGATGTGTGTTGATATTTAACCCGTTACATCTGGGAAAGCATTTTGGCATTCGGCTATTCCAAAATAGCAGATGTACAAGCTCACAGCGCTAAACTTCGTGCGGCGCTGCAATCTTGTACATCTGCTCTTTATTATCTTTTTGTTTTCTTAAATCTTGAAAGTGTGAAACTGCTGATTTAGAAGGTCGGCCACAGGTCTTAATGGGTAATCCTTGGCTGAGGTCAGGACAAACGCTTGTGGGCACAGGAGGGGAAAAAAAGAAACGCACATCACGTCGGTCCGTGTCACCCCTATGGCCATATTTGTCTCTGCTTCAAAGCGAGTCGCTCGCGGCTGAGGACCTTGGGATGACTTTGTTGCCGGGCAAACTTTTTCTCTCTCTCTCTCTCTCTCTCTCTCTCTCTCTCTCTCTCTCCCCTGTCTCTCTTTTCTTTTTCTGTTTGCTTTCTGTGGTGTGGGGTGATTTTCCATATCAGTATCATTCATCCCATGATGTGAGGAAAGAGAGGGGAAAGAATGCTAGCTCTTCTGTTTACCCTGCTATTGACTTAACGATAGGCCTAAGACGTCGGGCGGTGCACTCTCACGCTGCCGAGGGCCTACGTGACACATACCCATCCAGCCATGGCATCTCGCATCTCCCTCACTCCTCCGTCATCATGCCCTCCTTCTCTGGGCTCTGACAGCATGGCCCCTTTCACACGGACGCATGACTCCTTTTATATTACTCCGCCTAATTGCTAAACTAATCTCAGCCATAGCGTCCTCTCCAAACTCCTTGAGAGGGAGAAGAAGTCCTGGCCGCACCCTGACACTTATCATGTCCTGACCCCACCTCTGCACCTTCTAAAGCTGTTTGCTCGCCTTTTGTCTGCTCCCTTGGGAGGCGGATGGCCAAGTATTATGTGCCAAGATAGCATTGCAGGGCATTCAAGGTGCAGTTTGCAACTTGTCTGATCTGTTTGCCTTCCACAGTGTAAGGCGTCCTTTATCTGCAGTGCTCGACCCAGAGGTACGACTGGTACCAAGCTGATAGGGCAGGCCACTGCCATAGGGACTGCCAGGGGACAGTATAGGCACAATATGGGAATGGATGGAATTAGACAAAGAGAGTGCGTGTGCGAGAGAGAGAGAAAGAGAGAGAGAGAGAGAGAAAGAGATAAGGACATCCGGAGTCGTTTCCTGCTCAATTTGACTAATGTGGTGCGTAATGTTCTCACTGTGACACCGACCGTTCATGCTGTTGTGATTGTGAGTGTCGGTCGAGGTTAAGGATAATATCCTCTCTTTTTTTTTTTACACACAGCCTTAATATATCACACCTTTAATTCCATATGAAGCCATTGTTCCCTCAACCCTTTCCCATGGCGTTCAGCCCCTGCATGCAGTCCAACCTCCCACTGCGCGTGGACCATTCATTGTACGGCAGGCTTTACCGCGCGAGCCAAGCTCTTCAGGTAAATGTGCTGATTAGCATGTCTTTTAGTAATCAAATCAAGGCCATGCTCTGATGAGCTCCTGAGTGTACCTCTCCTCCAAGCCACTTAACAGGAAAAACAGCAGTCCCATTCTGGTCTCGGCTACCAATCTAGTTTCCATGCAAATCGGCGGATGATTGTATACTGTGTGTGTATTGACATTTTGCACAAACACACAGCCTGCTGTATATAGCCTCGATCCTATATATATCTCTGACGTGATTTTTATGCCGTATTTAAGGAAAGATGTCAAACCTTTACATACGTCAAGTGTCTCAATATGTTTGTGTCTCTACATCAGGGGTGCCCAGAAGGTAGATTGTGATCTACCAGTAGATCACAAAGGCTGTGGAGTTAGATCACATGACATGCCCTAAAAATATATACTATTATTCAAATATAAAAAACTCACATCTGCCACTTGAATTAAGGTGAATTGATTGATTGACATCAGCTCAAACCCACAATGAAATACTTTGATTTCAAGAGTGTTGCACATGCACAAAGTTATAATGTATCTGAAAATACAATATCAATTCAAATTCCTCCCCCTCTAATTCCTATTACAAGTGTGTTTGTCTTATATGTAACGACAGCGCTGCATAGCTCAGCAGTTGGAAAATATATGTTTTGTTTGGGTTATTTAGCTTGTCATTTTAAAAGTAGATCTCAAGTCCAAAATATGTGGCCAGTGGCCACCCCTGCTCTACTGCATGTTGTCAGTTAATTGCATAAAAAGTATCGTAGATATCATCGAGTTTTGAGCTTCTGCTATTTATTCTATGTTTGTGTGACACTGTGTAGTATGACGAAATAGGGCAATAATTGACAAAAAAACAAAAACATAATGGAGATATAAGCTTTCTGCCCGATATAGTGACGGTATATTGAAGATGTATTCACAACTTCACTTTCTGGCTATAACTGATTCTAGCACATTTCTGGCACATGTTCATACTCAAAACTTTCAGGATTTGGTGACGTGAAATGGTGTGTTAATAAAAAGGACTCATTTTGGCACGAGTGTCCCCCCCTCCCCCCCCCCTCTCCCCACCTCGTAATAAAAGGATGTCAATCGTGCGGTCGCTAATAACAGTATTGACCAACAGCGTGCGGTTTCCCCCCTCATCATTACTCCACTTTGAAAGAAACCCCAAAGTTTACACACAGAGCGAAAACACCGGAGCGAGAGCATAACACCGCAAAGTCTTCCAGACCTGGGGGCTCCGTAATATCTTCCATTCACGTTCATTTTATGTAGGGTTTTAAACATGCCATTAGCCAATTTAATCCAATTTTCCCAGCTTTCGGAGCACTCCACTGGAACAGATTCCATCTAATATTAAACATATGGTCGCTGTTGCCCCTGGAAACACTGCAGCGGCACGGGTATTCTTTCTCTCTCTCTCTCTCTCTCTCTCTCTCTCTTTGTATAAGAAGCTGTTAGACGTGTGTGTCTCTGGCATCTTGGCGTGTGGAACCATTGTCAATTATCTCCCAGTGAACACGGTATATAATTGATAACGAGGAAGCGGGGCCGCAAATTAAACGTCGAGTTTGATTAGGAGCCTGATGCCTTATCATTTGTTCATAACTCGTTACCAAACATCTGTTAATTAGTTAATAAATTAATCCGGCAGGCCCCCATGATGAAAGGTGGGGTGGGGGTGGGGGGCTCCTGAGGAAAGAGATGGGGGGGCAAAGTCATCCATCTTTGTGGATGGTGGGGGGGGGGGGGGGGGGGAGGACTCGACAAATATTGTCCCTGGGATTTGGACTGCTTATTACTTGGTCATTGGTTTCAGACCTCCGCCACTCCAAGCCAGGAGAAGTCTCAATGGAACCTCTTGTCAAACTGAATAAACCCCCCCTCCCCTCCTCCCCTCTGCCCCCAAACCCCAGTTGCTTCACGCATCTCCTCCTCCACAATGCTGTCCTTTTATCGCACGAGGTTCCCTGTGTGCGCGCTGCCCTTATAAACTCCCATTTAACAGCCCCCACTTTGGCGCGCGTACGTCGGCCCTCATGTGGCCCGAGCACAGGTATAACTACTCCCTAATTTCCTCCCTCTCGTCGTCGTCGACAGTCTCCGTCTCCCTCTCCCTCTCCCTCGCCTTTCCGCCTCTCCCCTCCTCATGTATCTGGTGAAACCCCCACATCATCGTTCATGGTTGACCTGATGAATAGGCCCATCAGTTGGGCCCCGGGGCCACGAGCAGACAATGACACTGCTCTGTGCCGCGGAGGAAAATGATGACATTTGTCAAAGCGGCTGTTTACGTTGTTGATTAGATATATATGCTCTCACACTGGGAAATATGGGACTTGGAGGTTTGTGTGCGAGAGCCCTTGGCCGTGTGCTGCTGCTAGTGTTTTGCAGCGGTGCTTATAAATTAGCCATGAAACCAGTTTCAAGTTGACAGAGGGTTACACACACAACCCGTTTTTGCTTCTACAGCAGGATTGTGTGTGTGTGTGTGTGTGTGTGTGTGTGTGTGTGTGTGTGTGTGTGTGTGTGTGTGTGTGTGTGTGTGTGTGTGTGTGTGTGTGTGTGTGCGCGTGCAGAAAAGTATCAGAGAAGGGTCAGAGCAGGGCGCCACACTCAGGAGAAATCAGGGAAACAAGTATGTACACACATGCGCGTACACACATGCGCGTACATACTTGTGCGTACCCAATGTGCACGCATACGTATGCACACACACACACACACACACATTATGCATATACACATACTGTCCAGGCACATGCAGTCATCGCCAACCCAGGCTGTGCAAGACCTCTGTTGGTTTTGCACGCACGCACACACTAGCCGGGTGTTTGTCAACTTTCTATCCGCCACACAAGCACCTTTGAAGGGCTAACAGTATTTCCTAATGTTTGCGGGGATCAGGAGGAGGTGCTGACCAGCCTGACCTATTAAGCAGGTTCCCGTGGCTCTGCTGTGATGATTACTTTCCACAGTGTAGCGTACAGAACATCACAGCATTCTGCCCAGCTCAACACTTTATTACGTGCCTCTTTGTCTTGCTTTTAATTAAAACAGCAGGCTCTGGCATGTGTGCGTGCTCGCACGTGCGTATGTGTGTGAGTGTGTGCGTACGTGTGGATTGAGTGCGTGCACACATACAGTACATGTATTACATGCATATGGCCACATAGTACCTACACAGACCTAAGCGTGTATATATACAACACACACAGACACACATGGACTGAGAGACGGACACACACCCACACACACGCGCACGCAAATGCACATACATGCAGGAAAAACACACTCTGCCGTGTTGTTCTTTCCTCGACTCGGCCATTTAGAATAACAGCGGCGGAGTGAAAAGCTGAGCGCGGATGACGACATTCCGTGTAAAAACAGTGTTGAATTGTTGAAGTGTCGAACACGCCGGGCCGTCTTTACTTTGGAAAAGTCTCCCGATCCGCTCTGGTGATTTCGCGCTCATTTTCTCCAGCGCTGTCACTGTGGAGGGAGACGCGGAGCCCTGTCTGCCGCTGATGGCACCAAGGCTTTGACACAGTCAAGAGATGCAGGGCTTGTCGTGCGTGCGTGCGTGCGTGCGTGTGTGTGTGTGTGTGTGTGTGTGTGTGTCCGTGCACGTGTGTGAGAGAGAGAGTGCACTCGCATACACATGTTCCTACACACTGCACATTTACACACACGTCCTCCACGTATGTGGTTGTGTGTGCGTGGGCTGCCGGTCTATTAATCATGCTGGGCACTGTTCCACCCTCCACACACACCCCTAAATCTGTCATATCTGCTACACACACACACACACACACACACAAGCACACACACACACACATGCAGAACACTTTCTACTCTGGGACTTTAGAGTAATATCTTTATTTGGTATACGAGTGTCAAGATGTTATGACGAATAACAGTGAAAATAGATATATCCCAGACATTGCAGATTATGATAACATTGACCTCATTTATTTTGGGTCTGTGGAGTTCTGAAACACAAAAACACAGTGACCGTACATTTTGAAATGCGTTAGTAAAGTTGTAATCCTCATTGTTTCATAACATTGACATTTTAATTACAGTGTTTACTAGTATGGTTAAACATATACTGTACTTTGTTCTATATAAGCTCACATTGTTCTTCTGTTCATGCCAAATTGTCTTCGTTTTTTTTTGCCGAATGTTCTTCTAATTTTCCCCAATGTTCAGCTATGATGACATGCCCAGAAAATGGTTCACTGCAGGTCTCATGCATGTTAAAGAGACGTTTCAGTAGTTGTTTGAGTAGGAATTGTGTCGACATGCTGATAATGAATGAAAGCAGTGCTTCATGCTTTTTCTTTGCCATGGGCCTCGTTAGTCAGTGAGGAATGCATACATTTTTTCCTCAAAATTGCTTAAATGTAATTCGTATTAACATTCGTAAGCTGGTGTCATATTCAAACGTATAAGGCCAGCTTTTGAAATGACACAGGTTCCCACCATTAGTCATTGACAGAAAACAGACTATAGAGCTGCAGAATTAGACATGGCATTATACGTAACCACAGCATGATTCAAATGTGTACTGACATGTTGGTGTGGCATAGTTCACCATGCATATATGTTAACAACGTCCAACATATACAGTATAATACAAGGTATGATACAAGCGAGGTACCAAGTGCAGTGAATGACAATAAGTCACTGACATATAGCTAATAGAGCTATGCATAACAATCAGCTTATTTTCTGACGTATAGGCCTATATATATAAAATTGGGACATACAGTAACAACAATATTGGCAGATATGAAAGGCAAAACTGGTCACAATAATCCAAACATCGTCTTGTCTTCTTGTTGTCAGGCTATACTGTGTCGGCCATCTTGTCCTCCGTTAGCTGTCATGTGACTGCTCGGTCGGTGTGGAGGAGGAGGTGAGCTAGTTGACGTGCGAGCAGCCACGGTGCACGGCCGTACCCGGCGCGCGTGTCACCCGGTACCACAGGACGCTAGTGATAAAAGCAGAGAGACTAATCTCCATCTCTGAGGAGCTTAGGACAGGCCCATGTGATATGGAGGCCATGCCAACCGACAGAACAAAAGCATTGTCGTCTGTCCGACCGTGTGTGTGTGTGTGTGTGTGTGTGTGGGGGGGGGGGGTATTGATAGCCAATAATTGTAACGTATAGCCTATGTATACCGTAAAAAGAATTGTCTGGTGTGTGTCATTTAAAATCGCTAAAATATTTTACGATATGTAAAAACTTTGGTTCTGATCAACCGATCAAGACTTAAGTTATACCAACTACACTTGGTGGTTCTTAAAGTGGGGTCCAGGGACCCTCAGGGTTCCTTAAAGGGGTTCTAAATGAACCCTTACAGGTCTGTAACTGACATACTAATGGAACCAAATGGGCCCTTATGGGTCCATTTGGTTCCATTTGTACATCCTCTGAGTTTTTTTGGGGGTGGGGTGGGGAGTAGACATTGAAATCAACAATTCTGAGAACTGCTGCTCTAACTTGTGTCATCACTCATAAGAGTAACAGTTTTTTTTGTAGTGCTACAGTAAAGTCTATAGTTATCTCAGTGATGTTTGTTGCTGTGTTTGCTGTGAAGCCCAGAGTGTTTGTGGTGACAAAGCCTGCTCCCCTCTGCTGGTGGAGAGCTCACAATGCCAGCCTGGGAGAACGAGCACGTTAATGCTGATAAGAGTGTTTATAGCAGAGAGACACAGAGGCACACATACAGTATACCAGCACAGTATAGTAGACCAGGACAAGATCTCACTTACACATCTGCACGCATGCACACACACACTCGCCTACTTAAACATCGACGTCTGCACGCACACACTCACCTACTGACACATCGGCGTCGGCACGCACGCACACACTCACATCGACGTCTGCACGAACACACGCACACACTCACCTACTTACACAAGAGCAGATGAGCCAAAAAGCTCCTGTGGAGCAAAATAGTGTGCTGACATGTAAAATGGACCTTTAATTCACCTCTCTCTCTCTTTCTCTCTCTCTATCTCTTCATTTTCTTTGTTTGCTTTCTGTGTTGTGTGGTGATTTATTTTCCACACGTACTGTATATCCCTGATTCACAGTCAAAATTAAAATGTCCTTGCAAAAGTATACAGGCACAACTCTAATACGCACACGCGCACGCACGCACACCTCTAGGCACACATTCCCATCCCATGATGCTTCCTGACAGAGCACATGCAAATGGAATGAAACACGGTCTTCTTCCAAACAAACTGATTTGCTTTTATGAAGAGACGGCCGGGTGACAAACACTGTTCTGTACTTCTAACCCCTTCCGCACCACATCTTCTTCACCTTCCATGGCCTCTCTCTCTCTCTTTCACTTTCTCTCTCTCTCTCTCTCTCTCTCTCTCTCTCTCTCTCTCTCTCTCTCTCTCTCTCTCTCTCTCTCTCTCTCTCTCTCTCTCTCTCTCTCTCTCTCTCTCTCTCTCTCTCTCTCTCTCTCTCTCTCTCTCTCTCTCTCTCTCTCCACTACTTTCCTTCCTCTTTCTGTGTGTTTTTTCTCTCTCTCTCACCTCCTCCTGGCCTCCGGGGTCCCAGTGCTTCTAATTCTTCCTTATCAGTGAAGTAATTTAGCCGTCACAGCTTGGGTTTCTGTCGCACGGCGGGCGGCCCCATTGTCCCGCGCCGCTGTAGCCCAGATAAACCCCCGGATTGAACAAAGTCTGCGCTGACCTTTACAAACTTCCAAATCTCACTCTCTCTCCACACACGCACGCTCCGACCCTCCCAAACCCACCCACCCTCCAACGGAGATCCTCTCTGCTTGTTCTGAGGAGGGGAGCTTGCATGGAGCACATCAAGTGGTATATGGGGGCCAAGTGAGGGAGAGAGAGCAGGTGTGTGTGTGTGTGTGTGTGTGTGTGGGTGTGTGTTTGTGTGTGTGTGTGGGTGTGTTTGTGTGTGTGTGTGCGTGTGCGTGTGCGTGTGCGTGCGTGCGTGTGTGCGTGCGCGTGAGAGCACCCGTGTTTGTGTATAGAATTAATTTTACATTGTGAAGACCACGTGTCCTTGTACAAACATTAAATGCCATTGACAATGAATTGCTAGTTGAAGACATTGAAGACAAAAGTGAGGATGCAAATTGTGACTGGCCGGAATGAGATGATGATGTATGATTATAAGAGCGCCCCTCACTTCACACAGGTGTGATTTTTGAGTGGTGCCAGCCCCTCCTATATACAGCTTTTTGTCCTAACTCGTGTCACATTTGCCATTGACAATGAACAGAGAATTTACGTCTGAGCAAATCGACATGTTACGTCATGAGGATGTACGATGATAAGAGCGCCCCTCACTTCACCCGGGTGTGATTTTTTAGAGTGAGTTTGGTTAGGACTAGGCATTTGGAGGTTTTAGTAGAGTTAATGTACTTGTTGCGTACCAGTGTCGCACACAGAACATTGCTCATCTGACTGCAAAGCTCACTGCTCATTGCGAACGTGCGTTCACGTGGATTGAGCGAACATGGACAGGGGACAGGGATTTACGATGGCTGAGTGAGTCGGTCAGTATTTCTAGTGGCACTTTGCTCCAAGAGGGAGGCCCATGCGGAGAGAGAGAAGTAAAAAGCGCTATGCAAGCAAAGGCATTCAAGTGTGCAGGTCTTCTCTCTTTCCTTTTATCTCCTCCATTCACCAAGTCCTTCAACTTGGTGAACGTGACCTTTTTGAGGAGCACTCTCACTGACCATCTTGTCTTCTGTCGCATTCCTCCTCCAGACACAGTTTGTGTTTGGTTTCTTGGTTGTGCACTATACAGCAGCGGTTCCCAAACTTTTTTATGTCAAGGACCCCCAAATTGACACTAATTAGACCCCCCATTTGACGAGATATGTCAGGGACCCCCATAAGAGAACATTTTTACGGCTCTAGCAGAGATTCTCAACCTGTTTAATTTCAAGGACCCCCAGGTTTGACATGCATATTAGTCTACGGACCTCCGTTTAATGGCATTTCCATCTCTGGGACCCCCAATTTATATTGTAAAATCAATGTTAATTTAACTCTGAGAGTGTACAAATGGAAACAAATGGACCCTAACGGGCAGTGACTATAGTCTCAAGCACATTGTGTCTCTCAGTAAAATATCAAAATACAAAAGATTAAATATTTCTGACTGTTTCTTTCAGACTTGTAATGTGTGTGTGTGACACATTGTGTGACGTGTGTGACTTTCCTTTGACAGCACCTGTAGATAAGACAGAAGCAGAAACAGAATGCCAGACAAACATTTTGATAAATAGCTTGTTATAGGCTGACTTTCACAATGCATACAGATACATACTGCACTGCACTACAGTGTAACCACCTTGTCTTTCGCTGGGAGAATCAACTCCTTGAAACCTCAAATGGAAGCACCAAATGAAAGCACCACATGCATGTCTTATACCTCCCTTTGTCGTCTGTCATGTCCTTCATTCTCTCTCCAAGGAGAGTCTGCATGGAATTGTTGCTTTGACACACAGCAAAGCAGTCGGAGGGCAACGGTTTGAGGCCAAGTGGAAGAAGAGGATTGAGGGGGGGTGGGGGTGGTGCACTTAGAGCAGGCAGCTTTAGGGTAGGTGGGGGGGGGGGGGGGGGGGGTCAGGGCCACAATGCCACAGGAGTACCCTCCCCATTGTGAAACACTGTCATCCTCCATGAGGCCCTCTTGATGAGCTCTCCACAACGCAAATCCAAATCTCGTTCCTCTCTTTCTTTATTCTATAAGCGTCTGGCTGTTGTGGGCAGGGGACCTCATCAAAAAGTTTTTTGGGGGGGGGGATTGAGTGGTTGTGGGTTGGGTGGTGATGTGGGAGGGAAGGGGGGTGGGGTGGAAGGCCGTTATAGTCCACACATACGGGCCTCCGTGTCATGGGGATTGAGGGTGGAGGACTGGAGAGGTTCAGCCATCATGACCCACTCCATGCACGCACGGTCAGGGAAGGGTTGGCCCTCTGTTCATCCCTCCCTCCATCTCCATCCCTATAAGTCTGTCCCTCTTCCTTTCCAATCCATCTCCCCCGCCCACCAACACCGCCGCCACCTGCCTGAACCGCCACCACCGTGCACTGTTCCCAGGGAGATGAGCGCCTCGGAGAAGAAGGCCCACGACGGATTAACTTTTCACATGGTCGGGAGTCCTCGTCTCAAAAGACCTGACAACCCCAGACGGCTTGATTAAAAAAGAAAAGAAGAGAAGAGGAAAGGAAAGGAGGGAGGGAGGGAGGGCACAGGAGGAGGAGGAGAGTAGGGGGAATTCTTCACATGATGGCCCTGAGAGAGGGATTTTGGATATTGGGTGTCTTCCCCCCCCCCCCCCCCCCCACCCTTGTTGGTCCAAAGCTCCCCATGCTCTGGTTGAGAATGAGCAAATTGTTCCCTCTTGTACAGTGGGTATAGTCCCTGTGTTAGTTAGTCTGATGAGGTGGGTGGGCCCTGGTGCACCTTGTATAGTCCCTGTGTTAGTTAGTCTGATGAGGTGGGTGGGCCCTGGTGCACCTTGTATAGTCCCTGTGTTAGTTAGTCTGATGAGGTGGGTGGGCCCTGGTGCACCTTGTATAGTCCCTGTGTTAGTTAGTCTGATGAGGTGGGTGGGCCCTGGTGCACCTTGTATAGTCCCTGTGTTAGCCATAGTCTGATGAGGTGGGTGGGCCCTGGTGCACCTTGTCCACTCCTCACCGGGAAACCCAGGCCCAGATTCTGTGCATCCTGTCGTCGTTTCTGCAATTGATGGCATATGCTGAGGCTATAATGAGGCTGTGTATGATGCAATAATGTGTTTGTTCCTCTCTCGTTATAGTTTCATCATTAAAAGCCCTCTGTTGTTGGTTTCTGTACGTCCGCGTTACGTTACAGGTTGAGGAAGACGTTGGCGGAGGGAGTCGGTGAACCGTCGCCGGCTTAAAGCTCTAGTGTTCAAGTGGCAAGGCGCCCTATTTCCCCCTCGCTCTATCCCCCCCTCGCCCTATCCCCCCCTCGCTCTATCCCAGATAAATTGGGCCTCTCAGGTTTGTCTGTGAGAAAGAGAAGGACAAAAATCAAAAAAACAAACGCTCCCACTGAAGTGAAGATGGGAGCGAGGGTTGGCTTTCCTCTCTGGCGAGCGGATCAGCAACTCAACCTAGCGCGACAGCGGGCCACTTAATACCCCCCATCTTGTCCAGGTAAGAGAGTGGCCGGACAGGGAGGGGGGTGGGGGGGGGTCAGGGAAGGTATCAGGATATCACCTTACAGATCACCACTCACCCTCTGGCTTCCTCCGCGAGGCTCGCTTACCCCTTCTTGTCTCCACCGGTGCTGGGACACACATACGCTCTCTCTCTCCCACACCCCTTGTCTAGGATATACACGTAGACTCATTGAGAAAGTCTCCCCAGGCAGGAAGGTGTGCATGTGCTCTCACTCTCACAGGGTCCACATGAATGAGCGCGGATGAAACCCTGCATGAGCTGAGAGGACGCTATGACCAACTTCTCAGGGTCTCAAGGTTCCCAACGTGTGTGTGTGTGTGTGTGTGTGTGTGACCAATGTTTGCTGTGAATAAGTTCATGTGTTGCCTATATTCTGTACATTTAGGGCTTGTTTGGACTCAAGCACTGAGACATGTGATGTTTCGAGTGCGTAGTATATCAGAAGCAACTGAAAATATTTGTGCCCTTGATAATGTATTTTATAAATGTGGACTCAAATAAAGAAATCGAAGTGTGTGTGTGTGTGTGTGTGTGTGTGTGTGTGTGTGTGTGTGTGTGTGTCCTGAACGCCGTAATAACACCGTCCGTGGAGAAAGTGGTTTTCGGAAACTCATAGATAACCAGTGGATCCAGCTGTGGCTGCTTTTTCTTCTTAAGAACGATGCAGTTTATTTTTGACACAAACACACAATACGACTACGAGTGAAAGAAGCACACACACACCCCCAGGCCCATCTCCCTCCGTAGTATGATATCTGCTCTACAGTTACCATGTTTACTGTCTCCTCTCACTTTTTCACTTAGCTACTCTCTCTCCCTCACACACACACACTCACACACACTCCTGCCGCCCAGGAGCCAATCGTATTTCAAGATAAATCTCTCTTGTCTCATTCCTCTTGTCTTGATATCCTGAGCCACAAGTCATTGAATGGACCACAGGGAAAGCTGATCTCTCTCTCTCTCTCTCTCTCTCTCTCTCTCGCGTGTGCACACGTACACAAACATAGACAGTCACCCACGACGCGTGTGGTCCCACCCTGTGGATCCAGACCCTCATGGCTTCCTGATGCTTCAACAGGTCTCAAGGTCAGGGCTGTGGACTTAGAGCTAAGCTTCAAATTCTTCAGCGCTCCTCAGATCCCCAGCGTCTCATCTGAAATCACACACCCACCTCTCTCATCTTCGTATGATTCACCTCTCTCTCTCTCTCTCTGTCTCTATTCCTCCTTCTATTTAATTTTTATGTTTTTTTTACGTTTTATTTTGCCCTCATTTGCATAATTCAATCCCTGTGTGAGCACCTTGCCCTTGACCTAGCTTAGAATGCTCCTGATTACTTTAATAGCAGTCTTTGGACCTGGAAGGGAGACGTCTTTAGGGCGCACTGGCAAATCGTGTGTGTGTGTGTGTGTGTGTGTGTGTGTG
The DNA here is from genome assembly GCF_964188405.1 of Protomyctophum parallelum. NCBI lineage: Eukaryota > Metazoa > Chordata > Actinopteri > Myctophiformes > Myctophidae > Protomyctophum > Protomyctophum parallelum. The sequence continues at coordinate 24,109,137 of NC_139705.1, read as the reverse complement.
TGTGTGTGTGTGTGTGTGTGTGTGTGTGTGTGTGTGTGTGTGTGTGTGTGTGTGTGTGTGTGTGTGTGTGTGTGTGTGTGTGTGTGTGTGTGTGTGTGTGTGTGTGTGAGAGAGAGAGAGAGAACGGGTGGTTGATTAGAGCTGACCTTAAGAGTGTCAGAAGAAAAGGAAATACTAATATGTAAAGGAGGTGTGTGTGTGTGACACACACACACACACACACACACACACACACACGCGTGTGCTTGCATAATTGGGGTGGAGAGTGATGTAGAGGGGTCAAGTTGAACCAGTGGGCAAGGTAGCAAACTTAAGCACACACGCACGCACACACACACACACAGTTACTGTGATGGTAGTTGTGAGGTTAGAGAAGGGAGAATATCGTTGCTGTCGGGCAGAAACATAGTTTGACTGCATAACCCGTGTTCCACGACATTTCATCCATGTTCTTCCCCTGCCTATAACATCTGTTTCATGTGTTTAATTCGCCATTTTTTTATAATTTAAAAGTTGTCGCGGATCTGGTGACAAGGCCGACGCGTTATGAGGACGTAACCGGAAATCCCACTGGGCTACAAGGGCTTCTGGGAAAATTAGTTCAATGCAAGTGAACGGAGGTTTTCACTGATAGCCATACGCCATTGCTGTTTGTTGTTCTTCCACATCACGATGGTGGATTATTTTTCGATTAGACAACAAGCCATGGGACTATTTTCAGGGGGATTTTCATGTATCAAAGGCGCAAATACTGTGGCGTATGCTCCTCGCTATATGTCATATTTTAATATAAAGCGCGGAAAGTGCTAGTATCTCCATCGTCCTCTCCTTTTGTGTTCAGTATCACTGCGCCCCATAGATGCAGCATAGAGTGCTGCCACGTCGCTGCAGGATACTCTACTCAGCCACAGAGTGCTGCATTCTACTGTATGGGGCGCAGTGATACTAGAATCAATAGAACAAATAGTTCCATGTGACAGAGGGGTCAAATTTGAACCAAAGTTGTTCTATATGGTAGAAATAGGTCAACAATACAAATGACGCTAGTTTTGTAGATTTATTTTTAATGCATGGCCCCCAGTGCCCCTCAGAAGTACTTGATATTCCCCAAAACCAGTCCAGAACGCCCACTACGAGACTCGGGCAATCAATCCCGATATATCCGAACTATATAACCCTTTGATTTGATTTGAATTGAACTCTTGAGATTGTAAAATGAAACCAAATAGATTTTGTTTCATTTTATGCTCTCAAGTGTCCATTTGGTTACCAAGTCTCCGTGATTTAACTGCAGGAGTCCACCTGGAACCCCCTCAAGGACCAATGGCTGTCCCGACTCCCTGGACCACTGCTTGACAACCACTGCGATAAAGTTATAAAATACTTCATAGCATCCATCAAATTAATAATAACAGCAGAGTCACTGCCACGCATATAAAGGACTAAGCTTTTCAGTGTGGAGCTTATGCTAGCATTAGCCAAAGTCAGGGGGCCTCTAAGCAGGGCCAGATAGGGCCAGGGTGTCACGGGCCATGAGGGGAGGGCTGGCAGACTTGGAGATTGAGTCTGAATTAGGCCCACTATTCAAAACAACTGAAAAGAGCTTCTAAACCTCCTATTCTCCATCAGCAAATTGGGAGGAAATCTGGCCATTGTGCGTTGAGTTCTGAAGTGGCTGGTGTTGGGGAGGGGGCTGTGCCACTGGTGCTTACCTATAGCTGAGGCCAGACAATGGGCCCTGGGCTTTGAAATCCCCCCCTCGGACTGGAGCGAGAGTTGGACTGGAGTGGCTCCCGCTGCACAAAGGTCAACAGTGCTTGGTCAGCAAAGACGTTGGAGTGAAAGGGACTTAACCTCGCGTGAGAGTCCATTTTGAGAGGCTGGAGAGTTTTGTTCCAAAATTAGATACCTGTCATTTGAAAGGAATTTGACACCAGTCAAGTCGAGACAATTAGAGGAGAAATCCGGAGTAGACGTTTTCATACAGAATTCTGATGTTATTATTATGTCCATTAACCATGACGAGCGCTCCTCAGCTCTGACCGTGCCCGGCGGCTTTCACAAGTCCTCATGGACCCTGATGCCATCAATATACAGATACAGTCCTCATGGACCCTGATGGACCCTCATGGACCCTGATGCCATCAATATACAGATACAGAAATCTCCATATATGGGCATAAATGGGAAACAGGCAGACAGACAGACAGACAGACAGACGGGTACAATGTTGGGTATTGCATTGGTCTCTTAACTGCCTACTCCTGGTCAGCCTGATGGAGGGGAAATAAACTGGTTTGGAATAACGTGTTCCTTCCACGCGCTACGTCCAACCGGGGAAACTCCCGGTTGGACGTCGGTTCGGCTCTGTAGAGCCTACAATGTGACGTCATTTGAGGTTCGGGGGGGCAGGTACCGTCCTAAAGTCGTCTCTTTGGTGCTACTGAAAATGTCTAACGGTAAAATAACGGTAAAATAGGAGTATGAATCGGCCCTTAGAGTGTAGAATATTTTAATTCACACGGTAATGCATTTCAGTATAGTGATGTTATATATGACTCGTGCTCTTCATGCGATGGGGCCAAGGGGGACTTCGGGAGTTGGGCTGTTTTTGTTTTTTCTAAAAGCTCTTAAAATAAGTGTGTACTGTACATGCATTGGGAAATCTTTTCATCGCTATTATGCAATTCCATTTTGTTGCTTTTCCTACCAATCTTTGCCCTGGTTTGTGGATTTCACGTTAGTAAGTGATAATCCATTTATACTTTTATAATGATATACATTTGTCCGTTTTGGCCTATGAATTATCTCTGTTGTTTATTTTAAAATGCTACAGTCATGCTCTGTCGGGTTCAAAACTCGTACTTTTCAAGATTTAAATTGTGAAAGATCTACAACCTCACAACGCGTTGCTCCGCGCCGCTTCTCCAGCTCCTACGTCTCCTACTTTAGTTTCTTTTCCAGCTCCTACGTCTCCTACTTTAGTTTCTTTTCCAGCTCCAACGTCTCCTACTTTAGTTTCTTTTCCAGCTCCTACGTCTCCTACTTTAGTTTCTTCTCCAGCTCCTACGTCTCCTACTTTAGTTTCATCTCCAGCTCCTACGTCTCCTACTTTAGTTTCTTCTCCAGCTCCTACGTCTCCTACTTTAGTTTCTTCTCCAGCTCCTACGTCTCCTACTTTAGTTTCATCTCCAGCTCCTACGTCTCCTACTTTAGTTTCTTCTCCAGCTCCTACGTCTCCTACTTTAGTTTCTTCTCCAGCTCCTACGTCTCCTACTTTAGTTTCTTCTCCAGCTCCTACGTCTCCTACTTTAGTTTCATCTCCAGCTCCTACGTCTCCTACTTTAGTTTCATCTCCAGCTCCTACGTCTCCTACTTTAGTTTCATCTCCAGCTCCTACGTCTCCTACTTTAGTTTCTTCTCCAGCTCCTACGTCTCCTACTTTAGTTTCTTCTCCAGCTCCTACGTCTCCTACTTTAGTTTCTTCTCCAGCTCCTACGTCTCCTACTTTAGTTTCTTCTCCAGCTCCTACGTCTCCTACTTTAGTTTCTTCTCCAGCTCCTACGTCTCCTACTTTAGTTTCTTATCCAGCTCCTACGTCTCCTACTTTAGTTTCTTCTCCAGCTCCTACGTCTCCTACTTTAGTTTCTTCTCCAGCTCCTACGTCTCCTACTTTAGTTTCATCTCCAGCTCCTACGTCTCCTACTTTAGTTTCTTCTCCAGCTCCTACGTCTCCTACTTTAGTTTCTTCTCCAGCTCCTACGTCTCCTACTTTAGTTTCTTCTCCAGCTCCTACGTCTCCTACTTTAGTTTCTTCTCCAGCTCCTACGTCTCCTACTTTAGTTTCTTCTCCAGCTCCTACGTCTCCTACTTTAGTTTCTTCTCCAGCTCCTACGTCTCCTACTTTAGTTTCTTCTCCAGCTCCTACGTCTCCTACTTTAGTTTCTTCTCCAGCTCCTATGTCTCCTACTTTAGTTTCTTCTCCAGCTCCTACGTCTCCTACTTTAGTTTCATCTCCAGCTCCTACGTCTCCTACTTTAGTTTCTTCTCCAGCTCCTACGTCTCCTACTTTAGTTTCTTCTCCAGCTCCTACGTCTCCTACTTTAGTTTCATCTCCAGCTCCTACGTCTCCTACTTTAGTTTCTTCTCCAGCTCCTACGTCTCCTACTTTAGTTTCATCTCCAGCTCCTACGTCTCTTACTTTAGTTTCATCTCCAGCTCCTACATCTCCTACTTTAGTGTCATCTCCAGCTCCTACGTCTCCTACTTTAGTTTCTTCTCCAGCTCCTACGTCTCCTACTTTAGTTTCATCTCCAGCTCCTACGTCTCCTACTTTTGTTTATTTGTGTGAAGCTGTAGTATGATCAAGTGAGGCATTCATTTACAAAAAGACACACAAAGTTAAAATATGGACATAAGAGTTTTGTCTGCCCGACAGCAACAATATTAACAGTGAGTGATTCTGTGGGGTCATGTGTTCTGGTATGTGTTTAAGCATGCATGAAAGAGGATGGTCATAGTGATACATAAATGTTAACAATGTCTTTTGGACAGTTACTACCACTGTATATCGAACACTGAAAAACATTCCTGGACAAAATGGTGTAATGCTACCGTCGTCTTCTCCGGCCAGCTGAGCTCCTCAAAGCGTGGGCGACTATAGTGACAACAAAGAGCCCATAATGATGATGGCGATGATGATGATGACAGTGTTCAGAAGGACTTTGATGGATGAGGATTGATGTGGCCTGTGTTGAATTGCGTGTGCTTCTGCATTCGATTGACTTGTGTGTGTGTGTGTGTGTGTGTGTGTGTGTGTGTGTGTGTGTGTGTGTGTGTGTGTGTGTGTGTGTGTGTGTGTGTGTGTGTGAGAACGGGGAGAGAGAGAGAGAGAGAGAGAGAGAGAGACAATCCCTCCGGCCAAATAGCCCACCAGAGATTCTCCGGAGAGACACACACACACAATGAAACACACACAACCACACACTTTTTGATGTGCAGTGTTCCTTTGTCATGCACTTCCTGATCACTATACCACTACCAGTGCCTCAGGCTCTTCCGGAGGCTCTCAGTCACTCGTCCACCCGCCCCATGGTGTGCACCTCGCCCCCTCTGGCCTGCCCATGCCAGTGCCAACCCTCTCTTCTTACTCTCTCTCTCTCTCTCTCTCTTACGCTTTCATTCGGGTCCTCTATCTCTCTCTCTCGCTCGCTCTCTCTGTGTCTCTCTCACTCATTAATCAATGTCAAGCCGTCTTACAACAAGGCCGGCATTCTTCCTCAGCCTGCTGCCCCCTCGGTTCCTCGTATGTGTCATTGTGCCCTGCCCCTCCTCCCCCCCGCCCCCTCCCGCGCCGCCCCACCACCACTATAGCAGCAGCAGCCCAACAGCCAGCTCTGACCCATTCAACATGGTCACAGAGCTGGGCTGAGCCCGGGCACCGCTCTGCTGCATGCTGCTGCTGCCAGCATGAAAGAGTTGTATGTGAGTGAGAGACACAGAGACAGCACAGAGCCAGGACGGAGCGAAAAGAAAGAAAAGGGAAAAAAGAGGAGCCATTTCGGCTTCTTTACTTTTTACTTAAGATTCTCTCTCTCCCCCCTCTCTCTCTCTTTCTTTCTCCCTCTCTCTCTCTGTTTGTTTGTGTCTCTCTCTCGTTCTTTCAGTTCTCAAGAAAGGGATGCGTCTCGTCGTTTACATAATTCATGGGAAGACACATGAGGGGAGGAAAAAAAGGCCATTGAGGGAGGGGGGGGGGGGACAGTTGAGAATGATGGAGAGGGCATGAAGGGTGGAGGGGAGGTGGAGTCACAGTTGTATGCCAGTCTTTGTGCCCTGCATGGTCCCTTCTTCTTCCAACTAGTGTGTCCATTCACCTCCCCGTCCCTTCCACCCCCACCCTCCCTACACTCACTCTCATTGTCTGTTGTTCATCACCAACCTCTAGTGCACTGCTTCTCCAACTTTATTTATTTTAATTTCAAGGACTCCCAGTTTGGTATGCATTATTAGGCCACAGACAGACCACCATAACTCTCAGCTACAGACTGGCAAAGGGTTTGTTGTTTTTGAGGGGCGTACATACAGCTTTTCGTGTCACATTTGCCATTGACAATGAAAGATCATTTACGTCTTGTGTGGACAGGCAAATCGGCTTTTCTAAACAGTCACATGAATTCAGTTGTCATCTTACATGATCATGTTGAAATGATGAGTTTTTCTAAACATTGTATCATCATGGTTAAAAGATAATATAGTATATTCATTGTTTATTGGATGATGTACGACGTCAAGAGCGCCCCTCACTTCACACGGGTGGGATTTCTTTTGAACAATAAGTCATGTAGCTGGGAGGGACCACTGGTCCTCGCTGGACCCCACTTTGAGAACCAATCCTGGTTGATTATACTTTGTCATAAATAGGCCTGCGACATGACATGACGTGAGCTTGTTAGATCTGAACTAGGCTCCTCGGGCCAGAGATGTTCGGAATTCACCAATCTGGATGGAATATGAAAAATCACACCTGTGTGAAGTGAGGGGCGCCCTTATCGTCGTACATCATCATACATCATCTCATTCCGGCCAATCACAATTTGTGTCCCCACTTTTGTCTTCAGTCAAAGCTGGCCATTCATTGTCAATGGCATTCAATATTTGTGTAGGACAATGTTTGTGTTTACACAAACCCTCAAAGCTGGACATAGGAGGGGCTATAGCGCTCCTCAAAAACTGGTGTGATTTTGCAGTTGGGACATTTGTCGGAGTAATATGAAAATTATTGTTTAAAAAAAAACTGCCTCCTGGTGGCGCAATAATAGGGCAATTTTAAAAGGGTGGCATTTGTTCCTCAATGTAGTGCAAATCTGCATGCAAAGTTTCACCATGATTTGTGGCATTTTGTTAAACATCTTTATCTTTTCTATGAATCTCGGAACCCCTGTTGAAGACACATGCAGTTCAAGGAGTCAATCACCTGAATTGACCATATTCACACGGTAACCATTTTGTTCTTCTTCTCGAGGGGTTGGGAACCCCCTCTTTACATTCTGTATGTCCGGCGATGACACCAAGAGACGTGTTTTATAATATTACATCATTTTGCAACGTCAACACTTCAGAGACACATACACAGAAGACATATGGGTGTTTTATGCCATAATATATTATTGATCTTCTCATTGGTTGAAAATCGGCGATGTTTCCGTTTCGCCATCTTTAAAACCTAGAATACTCACTGATCAGATCCAAGGCTGTCTATACTACAGTATGTTAATACTCCACTGATCAGAGTCCAAGGCTGTCTATACTACAGTATGTTAATACTCCACTGATCAGAGTCCAAGGCTGTCTATACTACAGTATGTTAATACTCCACTGATCAGAGCCCAAGGCTGTCTATACTACAGTATGTTAATACTCCACTGATCAGAGCCCAAGGCTGTCTATACTACAGTATGTTAATACTCCACTGATCAGAGTCCAAGGCTGTCTATACTACAGTATGTTAATACTCACTGATCAGAGTCAAAGGCTGTCTATACTACAGTATGTTAATACTCCACTGATCAGAGCT
>NC_139705.1:24069061-24099061 GCF_964188405.1 Protomyctophum parallelum | reverse complement strand
CTGGGAATGTTAATTTGCTAATTTGTTGTTTTATATAAAGTGTGTGCGTGTGTGTGTGTGTGCTCCTGGTGGAGGAGTAGGAGAGGAGGGAGGGGACAGGGCAGGGAGAGAGAGAGAGAGGGAAGCGTCGGGTGACAAGGTCTGGTTCAGTGATGCAGATGACTCCCGACCAGGCTATTTTTCCCTGAGAGAATCGGTCAGAAATACCATGACGGTCACAGAGACACAAGAGCCCCTGCCATGCCCATAGAAGGTATTAAGATGTCTCCAACACGTCCCCGCCCCTCCCTCCAGCCCCATCCTTCACCACCTCCTCCTCCTCCTCCTCTGTGTCCATCGCTCCCACTCTTTCCCTCCATGCCCTCGCCTCGCCTCTCTCTCTCTTCTCTTCTTCTCTCCCAAATCTGGGATGGTCGCCAAATGCCACCAAGGACACTGGACCTATAATAAATCATCCTCGTTTCAACATCTGCCCGCGCCCTCCCCCTCCCCCCTAAAGCTCCGCCACCACCGTCAGTATACCACCACCCCAGTGACACCACCCTCCACCCCCACCCTTGTGAAGATGGGCCCTTGGCTTTATTCCACCCCCCCCCCACTGACACCCCCTCCCTGACCGACAAAACATCTATTGTCCCGTGCCCAAGTGAAGAAGAGACCCTCTTTTCCCCTCTTTGACAAAAGCAGTCTGAAGCCAAGATGGAGACTGCCAGCCGAGATGGCTGGGACCCGGCAGGGGTGCCCCTTAACCCCCCTCCCCCCCTCCCCTCCCCGCTACCCACCTCGCCGTTTCTCCTCTCCTCTCCTCTGCCCTCTGCTCCATACATCCCTCGCTCTGGCTCGCTCGGCTCTCCCTCCTCTTCTGTTTTTTTGTGCAGTGCTTTTAATACTCCCCTCCTGCGGGGGTCAGTCGTCCCCCTCCCCCCAACCCCCCTCTTTCATAGCGCTGAACTCTCAGCCTTCTCATAAAGACATCAAGTGACAGGCAAGCGAGAGAAAACAGCCAGATTTGGCAGAAAGAGATATTCGACATGGCTGTCAGTGGCCATTCTGCGTGGCTTTTGTTCCCTCGGGGTGTAGTTGAAATAGATAAATAAACAGTCGTGGGCTGAAAAGGCAGGATCAGAAGCTTGTCGCGTTTATTCATATTGAACAGGGGGGGGGGGGGGGGGGGGGGGTGTGCGTGGGTGTGTTGGGGGGGGGGGGGGGGGGGGGGAGAGAAAAAACTGCTGCTGCCAATTAAGAAGAATAAGACTAAACTCAATTCAGAGTTGTTTAGGTTTGTTTTCACTGAGACCGAGGTAAAGACCTCGAGCTATTCAGCTGTGGCTTTTCTTCTTCTTCTCCTTGTAGCGTCGTTCCAAAGGTGGCAACAGGGTTTTTTGTTTAGTGTTTTCTTATAGCGTTGTGGGTGTCTCTCTCCGTGTGGCAGAAAGAAGATCTGGGAAGTTGTCTCCGGAATCATCAGTTAAGACGGGACTCTCTCCACGGTTACTCACAAGGCCTCATTTACTGTGAATGCGCGGCGCCTTTTTCCCAGCACCTTCCACTCACCCCCAACAACGGGGAGTGCCGCCCAGAGCTCTGCACGGGCCAGCCTCTGGCCGCAGGCACACACACACACACACACACACACACACACACACACACACACACACACACACACACACACACACACACACACACACACACACACACACACACACACACAAAAAAAAGAAAAAAGTCTTGTGGCTTTACAAAGAGCTAAGTCACACCACCACTTTCAGTTGTCAAGGGGACTTTGAAGATGATTCCTGCTGGGGGAACTCGGCATTGTTGAGGGTGTAAAGCCTATAGTTTAGCTCTCCGAAGTGACATTTTCCAAGTTTGAAACAGGATAAAAAAACCATTGAATATTATGACGTCGAATCGTATAGGTATTCTTTTCTGCTTTCAATCGCTTTTAAACGATGCAATGACATTCCTAAACGTATACGTTTTATACAAATGAAGAGTGGTAGCATTTTTCCCCCCAAGTGAAAAACAGTACCAATTCAATAAAGTCCTGTTCTTTGGTATTTACATTTGACTTGCTTTGTTCTATACGCCTCAGATTTGCAGCTCCACTTTTTCATATACACACCGTGGCGCCTCCAATCATCAATCCCCTTGCAAAAACGAGAGGTTTTATGACAATAAAGGCGAGGCAATCACTCATTTTCTTCAGGGGCGAGTGCTGCTCCATTCTCGGCTCAATCAAACCCTGAGCAGATTGCATTGATTTAACACAAACTACCCCAGGACTCCAGGGGTTTAGTTTGTGGCATTATGGCACCTTAGAAACACTGTAATTTTAACCAGATTCTTTTTTTTTTGCCATTTTGGTTTGGAAAGCCCTTGAAGTCTATAACTCTCTGCAAATGTTTCCATTTGGCCAAAAAAAAGAGAAAAAATCTACTCAAGCAAGGGCATATAATGAACGCTTACCAACAAGGTTCTGTGATGAATTAGTCAATTAGCGTCTGTGTGGCTTTTTTTTGTTTCATATTTTCATCTGAATTATGTAAATGTAAGTGATGTAATTAATGTTTTTTTTTGTTATGGGGGGTGGCAGGTTCATTATGCATGGGAATGTCTTTGCCTCTGATGCGGAGCTGTGAATATATTTGCTCATTAAAAGTGGCCAGAGTTTAGGCATTCCAAAATAAGATTGCTTTATGAAGTTTTGTCCCAAAGTGTTGTTGCAAAAGAAACTAAGATTTTCTCCTTCCTCTCTGACTATGGTTCACAAAGTGGGGTCTGGGGGACCCCCAGGCGTCCTTGTGGGGGTTCCAGGGGGTCCCCAGCTAAATTAGTTAATCGATTATCACAATTTGTTTCAACTACTTTCACCATATTTTATACTATTGGCTATATTAAAAAAAATAGACGATATACAAGCTCACTTATAGTCCAAGCTTCATGAATTATGATGTGCTGTGAGCTTGTGTAGATCAGATCAACAAACAAGCACACACACTGCTGATGAGCGTATAGAGAAATTACACCAAGCCTAATGGGGAAATATTGGGAAAACAATTATATGGTCTCTCCATTCTATTCCTCCCGTGTGGAGCACACACATTCTTTCACAGCTCTTCTGTCCCCTCGCAAAACATTCAGATTTCCAATTATCCCCTGAGAAGAATGACTAATTTACCACGGCCAGAGCAGGCGCCTGACGTCTCAATCTGCCGAGTGTCAGCTGTGTGAAAGGGAGCACTTCACACACGCGCACACACACACACACACACACACACACACACACACACACACACACAGAGCGGCATGAAATGAAGTACATGTACCTACGTAGAAAAGAAAGAGAGTAAACTTGGGTTAGAAAATAATTCAGTAAAGCAGCTATATCGACTGTCCCATAGGGAGTGTGTGTAAGTGTTTAAAGTTTAAACAATTATACAAATGTTGGGAAAGAGGGGGAAAATACTGTATTTCTATGTATTTATACAGATAAATCCAGGCGGTTGTGAAGAGGGCTCCGATGGAGGCAGAAGGACAAAGTTTCTGTTGAGCAGAAACCTCATATCACCACATTTCAACTTTACGTGTTTCTCTTTCTGTAGATCAGGGGTTCTCAACGTTTTTGGCTGGGGACCCCCGTAAATGCTTTGCCCCCCCCCCCCCCCCCCCTACCCACCACCAATACAAACTGACTGCAAAAATTACCTTAATAATAGAGAAAATATATCATAAATGTATACTGAAACCATATATAATCATTAACACTATTGAAAAATTAGGATCTAATTCACGCCAGCATTTTTCCTAGTTGAGCTCTCATTTTGAAAAGCCACATTTCCAGGCTTCCGGAAGTAGACATATCCTAGTAAGTTTAACAGGTCTCGTTCAACTGTTGTTTACAAGATGCGTAGTATTAAATAATAGGCTTCATTGACCTAGATCTACGGCAATGGCGCGGAAACGGTTAAGGAAAGTTTATGCATGCACAACGTACTATGTAAACTCTTAATTTCCATTTTCCAGCCATTCAGTTGCAAAAATCAAAATTTCCGCACCTGTTCTTTACACACACACCCTCCTCTTCTTCCCTATCTTTGTTTTCTTGGAAAAATAATTGATTATTCGGAGTTGCAAGGTTTCCACCCGACAGCTAACGGACTGAGTTCCACAGCTCTGGCGGACGGACGGCCGGCCAGCACAACGCCCACATTGTTCAGCGTGCCAACGAGCCGGAGCACAGCTCGGCTCCTCAGGGGGGCTGCCTGAGACCAACACATTATAGATACATGTTAGCCTTGGCCCCGTCTCCCCTGTGCAGCGAGGAGCGGCACAGCGGAAAGGAGGAGAAGGGGAAGAGGAGGAGGAGGAGGTGGAGGAGTGAGTGTCTAGTGTGGTGCAGGAGGAGATGAGAAATGAAAACCGCACATGGAAGTTATTGGGGGGTTACTGAGCGTGGAAGGAGTTCGTTCGTATGGGGAGGTCAAAACGCCAAAAGCCTGGCCGGTTGAAAAAGTTGTATAAAGAAACCACTCCTATCAGGCCCTTTATTTACCCACTTGAAAATGTAGCTGAACGAGATATTCCCAGAGTGAGAGAGTGACAGAGAGAGAGAGATAGAGAGAGGGGGGCGGGGGGTTGGACTTGGTAGAGATGCTCGTCTGTGAGACAAGATGTTTGCAGGGATCCTAATAAAGCTGGTGGGTTTTTTTTGGCCCCAGAGAATCTGTCATATTCGGCTCACGAGATCCTCCGTCTTCCTCTTTGTGCTGCATGTGGCCCCCTGCTCGCCCCTTGCTCGCCCCGGTATAGGGAACCTCATCGCCTCTGCCCCGATCACCTGCTGTGTAATAGACACTGGCTCTGCCTCGTGGGCCACACTAGCTCCCTTGGCCCTGAGAGAGAGAGAGAGAGAGAGAGAGAGAGAGAGAGAGGTTCATGTCTGGTTCCCAGAACCCAAACAACATCAGTGGCAGTGTAGGCTACTGTACCAGCTCTCCTGTGGCCCCCTCCAACCCCTAAACCTGTGCTCATTTCAGCCCCTATCTCTCCAGTTGCTATTAGCCAAGCGGAGACTAGGCTATAGTGGACTGACACTCCCCTATCTGTCTGGTGTGTCTGCAGCCCAGCCCATCACTCACCAAGGGTCCATCAGTCCTATCTGTCTGGTGTGTCTGCAGCCCAGCCCCTCACTCACCAAGGGTCCATCAGTCCTTATCGTATAGCGTGTGGCCCAGCCCTGCCATGATAACACTGTTAGCACTGCTAACAGTGGTTGCGAGGGAGCTGCCGGAACTAACCACTGTCACAATACGAGAGCAGAGGTCAAGAGGTCAAGGGCTTTTATAGCATCTTGTTGGCAACCCCCATCGCGCCTCCACCTCCTCTCCTTCGCGGTCTCCTCTTTAACCATGCAGCCACCCACGCATCCATCCATAGGCTATATCAGTGGTTCACAAACGTTTTGTCAAGGACCCCCACATTGAATTTGAAGAATTTGGGCCACTTCCTTACTTCATTGTGTAGACTCAATCAAATGTTTTGACCACATCGAAGGTCGTTCCACACCAGGGCACATCAAAACTAGGCAAACATCACCGGCGAGTATGTTACATCAAAACCACATATAAAAGATATATAGTTGATTCCTCATTTATAAAGGTTGATGCCTTTATTCACGGTGAACAATCAACGGTTCAGAATAATTAATGTCATGACGTTATCGCCAGAATATTTGTGCTATTCCGTGTGGATGTAGCCTACTATCGTGACATAAATAAACAACTGTTTGAAGGAATGCAGATTAATCGCATGAAGGAAAGAAAATAACTTTCAGAAATGGCTTTTTCCGCAATTTGTCATATAAAACGAAGTAGGCCAGGTTAATGTTAAAGTGTAATAGTTGTAGAGGACTATGTCTGGGCAGGGACGTGCAGAGAGTGTTAGAGAGGCAGGGGCTGAAATCCCGTTAAGAGGGCACTTTTGAACAAAAAATGCGAAAATAGCAGATCTACAAGCGCACAACACGTCACGCTGCGACGCGTTGAGAGCTTGTAGATCAGCACTCTTTAGCTAGTGGAGATGCGGTGTACGACATGGATTTCTTAATACATTTGTTCAACGTAAAATACTGTGTTCAAGTTCAGGAGACTTCGGGGAAAAAAAGCAATTCTCCTAGAACGCTGCCATGGAAAGGAGTGGCACTTGCATTTCTTTCACCATGTAGTAAATGCTGCATTCGTGGTCTGGAGATCGAGGGCAGTTGTTTTGCAGACGGGTAAAAGGGCAGGAGCTGAAGCCCCCGTTGATGTCCCTGTGTCTGGGGGGAAACTGAGGCAGAACGTACCAACAAACGCTGGGTAACAGAAGTACAGTATACTGAGGCCAGCCACTACAGTACAGACAGTGATACATTCTCTATGGGCTGCTAACATTGTCCCAGACAGGGCGTTAGTGAGACACAGCCGCAGCTATACAGTAACACTGTGGAACGAGGCTACATATACAGTTTTTTCCCCCCCTTCTTCTGTTTAACGCCCCCCCTTTATTTCACCTCTCCCCCTTTCTCCCTGTATTTCTCTTTCTCTCGCTTTCTCCCTCGCTCATCTTGTGAGAGAAGGAGAAAAGAAACCCTTTCTCGGTGCCGTATAGGAGCTGTGTGTGTGTGCATGCAGCTCTGAACCGGGGGCCTTCTCTCTGGGCGCGCCTTGGGGGAAAACATGGGTGTTATTTTAGAAATCACACAGTTAAAGATTAATGTGGGGCTGGAGGAGTGTGTCATCGTTCCTTAACGACAGGGCCGAGGCGCAGAATAAAGCCGGCACTGTGCTCTCTCTCTCTCTCTCTCTCTCTCTCTCTCTCTCGATCTCTTTCTCTCCCTCCCATAGCCCAAGGACGGATGAGTTTCCTCTCTCCCATATACCTGCCCCCGCCGCAAGCAACCCTCCTTCATCCAGCAAACCCTTTCCCCGAAACACATCTATTACAACCTCAGGGACCTCCGATATGGACGATAGAGAAACTGTACTCAAACAATACGCGTTTTTCTTCCTTTCTTTCTTTCTTTCTTTCACCCTCAGTTCTCGCGTCTATATATTTTTTTGCGCGTGTGATTGAAACCGACGTTAAGCGTGGGCGAAGAATAGCCTTACGTCGTGCGCCTCGCAGATACAAAAACAACAATCGGGTCAGGAGGGGTCGGCTGCACAAACATTTTCCGAGCTGATTGCCGTACTTAGATGACTAATGGAAAGTCCCAGCTCCTCCTGGCTCCTCTGACTGCTGACCATGTGAACCATCCTGCCCCCCATAAAGTCATCTGTCATCATCTGCTGGAATGGCCAGACAGACAGACAGACAGACAGACAGACAGACAGCTATAAATCCAGGGTTCAGAGACTGTGTGTGTGTGTGTGTGTGTGTGTGTGTGTGTGTGTGTGTGTGTGTGTGTGTGTGTGTGTGTGTGTGTGTGTGTGTGCGTGTGTGCGTGCGTGCGTGCGTGCGTGCGTGCGTGCGCGTGCGTGCGTGTGTGTGTGTGTGCACATTGATCCTATCTCCAACCATATATGACACCTTATGTTTGTTCCAAGAAGCACACAATGATGATGATTATTATAATGATGATAGATGATAGCTCCAACGTTACCTCTCGGAGACAACAGTCGCGTTTGTAATAAACAACAGATAAGCTCGAACAATAAAGAAACGTTGGAAGAATCTCCGGTCTGAAGATCACACATATTATTTAGTATCCCACTATCCCTCCCTCCCTCTGATAAACCGAGGGGAACATCAATAGCATGTTGCAGAGATAGTAGACTTCCCCCTAATAGGGCTGTAAACGGGAACGTCACCTGATATGGCCCTGCTAATAAAGTCATCTGTGATGAGCCCGAAGGTCAGCCCGGCTGCACTCAGATGCCACCTGTGGAACCGTCGCCGTCGGCTTGGGGAAACCTTGTATGTCCCAAACGTTTTGCTGTTTTAAGCATTATGTTAGCTGTTGACAAATGGCAGATCTACAAGCTCGTAGCGCGGCTACGAGCTTGTAGATCTGCACTTTTTTTTTAATCGTGAAAATGTGGCGCAAATCTTTATTTGAATATATAATCTTTTAGAGCAAACGTTTTTAACTCAAATCTTTGCTTCTGGGGCGTCCCTGGAACAACATATTTTGAGATTGGGGTCCGCGGCCAATTACATATAATTCTGGGGGTCCTTGACATGAAATAGATTGAGAACAACTGACATAGAAACCTAGGTTCTTCAGAAAACTGTCAGTATTTAGAAGACATTTTGTTTGTAAAAAACATTTGTAAAACAGCAAATATAGCCCATCTACAAGCTCACAACAATGTGCAATTTATAATTTAGGCTCTTAGCAGACGCTCTTAATCCAGAGCAATTTACAGTAAGCATAAACAACACATGGTAATACATCAAATACATAGAAATACTCACAAAGGATCATAAGTAGGCAAAGGGGCAGGTGCTCTAGAACTACCTCGTGTCTCTATGTGCACGCCCTGACACACCATACAGTTTCTATCTATGTGCACGCCCCTGACACACCATACAGTTTCTATCTATGTGCACGCCCCTGACACACCATACTGTTTCTATCTATGTGCACGCCCCTGACACACCATACTGTTTCTATCTATGTGCACGCCCCTGACACACCATTGCTTCTCTATAACCCTAAGCTGTTGCTTCGGGACCCGTGCTGACAAATGGGAGCTATCGGATGTATCGGTCAGAGGGTTCTCGGCTTTATGGGTCAAGACATAAATGGAGATTGAACTTGAGACTGTAGCGTATTGAGACTCTGGATTCCACTTGCCATGCAGGGTGTCTTACACTACAAAGTTGCCTCTCTGTTCTTCCCCTTTTTACCCCCGTCCATTTGATGTTCAGCAAAGTGTGAGAGCTACTGGCGTCCTGTCCTCGCACTTACAACATTGTCGCCACACATCCTTTTGAAGCGTGAGATCATCCCCTTCACCTGACCTAAATGATCAAAGCCCAGCGTCGTGCAGCATGCTCTCTGTCTTTTGATGCAACAAATATCAGACAATGGCCTTTGTCCAAGCGGGAGTGGGACTGTACCGCTCCACAATATCTTCTTCAAAGAGACCTTTCAAGGCCAAACCTTAACCCATTTTGGGCGGGAACCACTTTTGGTGTTTAAGCATATGTTGTACTTTAGCTATTGAAAAATAGCAGACCCACAAGCTCATAGCGCGGCAGCTTGTGGGTCTGCCATTTTTGAAAAATCGTGAAAATGTGTCCCAAATGTTTGTTGAATATATTCTTTCAGAGTGACTCAAATCTTGTGGGGTGGTCCCTGGAATTGCATATTTTCAGATGGGGGTCGGTGGCCAATATGTTTTTTGGGGTCCTTGACATGAAAATGTTTGAGAACCACTGACTTTTTTTTTCTTCAGAAAACTAGAAGGCATGTGAAGAATGGTTCTCGGGTCTAAATGGGATAAAGAAGGAAGATGTAACTGTATTTGGGCATGGCGTGGGTGGAACGTTTTCACCACCTCCCGATGAGACGTTTTCATCTCGGCTGCTGCCACCGGTGTTCCGGGCTGGTTGGCTGTGCAAACAGGGACAGCAGTGAATCACAGGGTTACAATGTTCTGGGACACTGCACACCGTCTAATCAATTTCATTAGCTACATAAATCATGGGCGGCTTGACGTTTATTGTGGAGGTGATGGGTTGATCCCGTGGACTTGGAGACAGTTCTGGCTGCTGATAAATGTCGCTATCTCTGCAGAGCGAGGGATAAACGGAGCGTTGGACGGAGGGAGGGGAGAGAGGGAGACTGAAGACGGAGGATGAGAGGCCCTTAGTGTCGCCAGTCGTGGAAAAAAGAAGTACTCACATGTTTTACCTAAGTAAATACTGCAAGGTAGAAGTACTCTCTTATAAGTAAAAGTCCGGAATTCAACATTCACCTGAGAAAAATCATTGGTATCAATATGTACTTAAAGTACCAAAAATAGAAAGTATATAGGCCTACTCATTTAGCAGAATGTCCCTTTTCAGGTTTTCAAATATATAACATACAAATGGCCCGTGCGTGCGTGCGTGCGTGCGTGAAGTAGTAAATGCATGTCTTGTAATAATGTGTAATAGTGTAGTAAAAGTGCAACGTTTGCCTCTGAAATGTAGTGGAGTCAGTATTGAATATTGGAAATACTGCAGTAATGCAAAAGCATTTAAAATTGTACTTAAGTACAGTACTTGAGTAAATAGTGATTAGTTACTTTCCTCGACACATGTCAGTTGAACTGTGTTTGGAGCCACAGTTCAATTTAATATAGCTCCGCAGGGTTTGGATTCTTGGTGGTATTAGAGCCTAGATGTAATGAGTGAGCTTTTTGTTCAAGTCCTTTGAAAGTTAGTTGAAGCCGTTCATGAAGTGGAAAAGAAATAATTCTGTGAAGTCTGTGAATACTTCTGTAATTTATGTAAATCTTGGTTGTTTATTTTTACTGTTACTGTAGTCTGGAAGCCAGTGGAAGGAAGCCTTTATCTGAAATGGAGTTAATTGTTCATGTAAATGTTAGCGAATGAATGGACCCTGAATACACCCAGTCAGTCATAATGCCTCTTGGCTCATTATACACTGTGCATTTCTGCAATCAGGCTCCTGCTTCTTTACTGCTCCCCCCCCCCCCCCCCCCCGCTCTTGCATAAAGACGGAGGCCCATGTTGTCCCTCTCTTGCCCACCATGGTGGCTGAAGAAACCATTTTGTCAGTTTATCTCCAGACATTATCTTTTTGGCAGTAGCGGCTGGCTTAACTCCTCAGGTCTTTACGCCATTCCATGATGTAAATAATCAGATGGGCCTGCAGTAAACAAATAGCCAGCAGGGTAAGCAGCGTGACCGAGCTACAGTCCATTTGCCGTACACAAGTGCTTGCTTTTTGGTTTTGTAATCTTTGGATCACGCTCAAAATGAAATAAATTGGTTGCCATTAGAAGTTAACTGGTATACGCCATCGTTATTATTGTAGGTATTTCTTTATCGCATACAGAGCCTCCATTACCATCAGGACACGGTAATTGTGTTTGCATTGAACTTAAAATGATCGGCGCAAATGGAGGATTTTCAAGTTTGATTAAAAAATATTTTTCTAAACGTTTTCGTTATAGATGTCGAAGATTGTAGAAAGTGCAATAGTTGTATGTTCAGAATTGCAGCTCCACCAGATTACCAACCAATGTGAGGTGCTTTAAAGTAGTAAAGCCTCTAGACGCACGCACGCACGCATGCATGCACGCACGCACGCACGCAAGCACGCTACAGAAGGTAACAAGGTCATACCTCTTTAGTATCTGTCATTGGCATGACAGCTGCAGGACTCTGTCAACATAATAGAGATGAGCTGGCTGGGCGTGCAGGCGCGTGCTGGGCGTGCAGGCACACTCACACATGCACACACTCACTCACACACACACACACTCACACACACACACACACACACACACACACACACACACACACACACACACACACACACACACACACACAGGTTAAGAAAAGAAGGCTTTAGGCCCAAACGGTTAGCTCAACCGTCTTGGCCCCTATAGGCTGCTGAGCCAGCTGGACGGAGCACCGCGGGTTCGACTCCCAATCCCGACGGCCTTTGCCGTGTGTCTTCCCCCCCCATCTCTCTCCCCATTTCCATGCATACCATACTTTCACCTATATCAATAAAGGCAGAAAAAGCCAAAAAAATATATCTTAAAAAAAAGGAAAAAAATAAAAGAAGGCTTTTAAATATCCGGCTGGTCATAAAATGCTAGAGTGAGAACCTCTTGCGTCTGCAAAATCAATACAAAAAAGACCCAACAGACAGACACACACACACACACACACACACACACACACCCTCACACACACACACACACACACATACACACACACACACACACACACACAGACATATGAACATCAGGAGCTGTTTGCTCGTTTCCCTAGCTCGGCACACGCCACACCATTCACCTCTGTCCCGCTGATGACCCAGCTCCTCCAGAACATCTAAGCTCCCCATCTTCCCTGTAAACACAGGGGCCAGTTCAGCACAAAAAGACCATTGAGAGAGCCCAGGCGGGCACAGGAACTCTAAGTGGATACAGAGAGTGTAGAGGAGGACAGACTTGTGTGTGTTTGATGTTTGGCCTCGTCGTCGGGTGCAAAAAAAAGAAAATGTTGGAATAGTCTTGGAATGGGAATGGTTGGAGTACCTACTGTAGTG
This sequence comes from Protomyctophum parallelum, assembly GCF_964188405.1. Classification (NCBI taxonomy): domain Eukaryota; kingdom Metazoa; phylum Chordata; class Actinopteri; order Myctophiformes; family Myctophidae; genus Protomyctophum; species Protomyctophum parallelum. The sequence continues at coordinate 24,086,781 of NC_139705.1, read as the reverse complement.
TTATACGCAAAAGAAAACAGTACTGTCTGTGCTCTAGTCTGTATGCCCTTTACTGTACTGCATCAACTGCAAAGTCCAGTGTTAAAGCAGCTATAAGCAATATTATGTCAAAACTTTTATGTTTAATGTTATTTATGTTACATTTTCACATCTAGGGGCCGCAATCTGTATTCAAAGATTTTCCTATAAGCTTTGTCATTGGTCGATTTGCCTGTCTACTTCCTGATTGGTTAGTCATTGCGACCAGGTTTTTTTTCCGACCAATGACAAAGCTTCTAGGAACATCTTTGAATGCATATTGTGGCCCCTGATGTGTCACAGAGACAAAATATTTTTGGGAGCGTTTTACTTGTTGTTGGCTGTCTGAATTTGTCTGTCTGTCTGTCTGTATTGAACTATACGGGGTTCTCAGAGTTAAAGGAGCAGTTCACCACCAAAAATCACACCTGTGTGAAGTGAGCGGTGGAACTATATACTGTAATTGTTATACTGTACTGATGTACTAGTACTGTAGTCAGTGTGAACTTTGTGAAGCTCAACAGCAACCCGTGAATCATGGAGATTATTTGTATTGTGGTCGGCTGAACCAAAAGTGGTATGTATGTACTGTATGTATGTATGTATGGTATGCATGGTATGCATGTCCCTAATTGGCTATTGATGGTGACGTAACTAAGATATGTATACATAGTTGCTATACTGACCGATGACCTGGTCATCAAATCATTGTCTTAGGAATGCGACGAAAATGCTGCATGTGTATAATTGATAAAATACATTTAAAAAACTCAGGACTACAGTATGTAGTCGTGCATCCATGTTCAAGTGTGCCTCTGTCCAGCTGAGAATGTTTTGGGTAGCAGAGACGTACGTAACTCTCAGAAGGCAGTCACACACACACACACACACACACACACACACACACACACACGTATAGTATCATACAAACATGGGTCACTCGTGGCACAGTCTTGCCTGTTAGTCGGGGCAGGAAATCCACAGCCAGGGACTGTTTATTTATCTGCAGGGGAAATCTCATCAGGCAGTCACTCTGCGTGGCGTTGCCCCCTACTCAGCCATCCTCATCGTCCTCGTCATCGTCATGTTTAGGGCCTGACCCCATCGTAAAAAAACCCTGAAGAAAGCCCCTGCTTGTCCCCCGGACCCGACCTGCATATACATGGCACTTAGCCTCCAAGTCACTGGAGACCTTTCACTGTTTGGGCCCGCGCCCAAGCTCACTGGAAGTATATAAGTGTGTGTGTGTGTGTGTGTGTGTGTGTGTGTGTGTGTGTGTGTGTGTGTGTGTGTGTGTGTGTGTGTGTGTGTGTGTGTGTGTGTGTGTGTGCCCGCGCGCAGCGCGCGGGATGCCAATATGTGGCGTAGCCACAGACTAGATTTTAACGGTTCGGGCGCCTGGCCGACTAACACACCACGAGCACAGATAAACACATCAACACAGTCTCTCTTCTCCTGCATTCAAAATGTCAGTTTGCATGTCTCTTCATTCATTCCCCATTTCCCTTTCTTCCTTCCATTCAATCTTCCATACCTTTCCCTCCATCCATTCATGCACCCCCCCCGTCTGTCTGATCTCTCTCATTTCTTTGTTGTTGTATCGCAGACATGTCAGTCCTTTGTACAGCGAATAGTGTACACTGTACATGAAGGAAGAGGAGCGAGGACGAGGAATCCCCTAGAATCCCTCTGTTTATGTGGAAATATGCAAACAGAGTAAATATTTGGCCGGGCGCTGATAAACGATACGCAATTTACTGGCCGGGGTTATCCGTCGTCACGTGACAATATCTCGGTGGCCGGCGTCCAGAAAAGCCCCCCGAGGTGACGAGAGATCCCCCCCCCCCCCCCCCCCCCCCGCGTCCCGCTCCGTCCACTAAGAGGGATTCCTGGTTTGAATTAAGGGCTCATATCGGCGCTATATAGACAGTGTGGTCTGGTGGTGTACGTTCCTAAATACACATTCAGGCTTTTTGCAAAAGGGGGGAAGAAATGGAGATATGAAACATATGACTGACTGTTGGAACCGGGAGGGGGAGGGGAGGGGGGGAGCCAATATCGGATATACTTATACGTACGTGTATAGCGCGTGAGCGTATAAACATCCATATATGCACGGTCTGCCTGGCATGAATGTCTCAGTGTGAGAGAGAGCGGCGTGTGGCTATAGTCGAGGTATACGGCGGGAATGAAAAGTATCCACACGGCGTGACCTTTGATTGGATCTATATCTATACGCCCCCGAGTCAAACCCCTAAATCTTATACCCCCATATCCCCATTGCTCTCTTGAGAAGCAATAATGTGTCAAGGCAAGAATAGGTGATCATTAGAAATGAACCAATGATATTTTTTCTCTCACGCCCTCGCCTCCCCGTCTCGGAGTATTGATAACCCCACCCCCCCAACCCTTATCAAAATGAAGAGGGGCGGTAACGATATATCATTGGTGTGAAAGGCGAGTGTAGTGCCAACGTCTCGGGTGCTGTGTAGGCAATCCTCTTAGGCCGCAAGGTAAGGGTTATTTATCGGTCGCAACCCCCCCCCCCCCCCCCGGCGACTGTCACATGCATCTGCTGGCATGGGGAGATCTATCGGCGTGGCCCTTATTCACTTATGATTATTATACTGATCATCTGCCCAAATGACTTATCAATAAAGTGGAGGCCAAGCAGATAATTTATCTCTATGGTTCTGTCGATATCAAGTTCAAGAGTCGACAGCCTTTAAAAGGATGTGGGGGCCGCGGGGAGTGTCGGATGATGGATGGTGTTACATATAGCAGTCCATGAAAATATGACCCTTTTAATACATTTGAAGGATATCTTATTTTCTCTCTCTCTCTCTCTCTCTCTCTCTCTCTCTCTGTGTGTTTCTTCCACTCCTATCTGTCAAGGCGTGTTTGCTTATTAAATGCGTACCCTGCCCCGCACCGTGACATCACTCTCCTCAAGAGAAGAGAACTTCAAACGCGCCATTAGCACGAGGAACAAACACAAATATTGATGCACTTCTGCGGCCGTGCCAGCCGAGTGATATGTGCAACGTGTGGCGCATGCACGTCTCGCACATGCCCATGCACGACTTCGAATTAATCATACGTGTGGGGCTATTGAGATGATGAGACGAGTCTGGGGTCATTGTAAATACCCTCCCATGATATTTCACCGTGGCATTTTCTCCCCATAAATCACGCAAAGACTCTCGCGGGACACGCAGGGTCACGGCATGTTCGGTAAACATCAGGAGGTTTTGTATTTGACAAGTGGCCGTGACTTTCCAGAGTGGCACAATAGCCGTTGGTGTTTGCTTTTCAAATCTAACCTTTGTGCGCTAAAGCTCTATCTCTCCAAGAGTTCTCAGCTCTGCCACACAGGCCACACCCTGCACTGTCCCATCTGGATATGAGGTTGGGTAACACTGTTAGCTTTAGCGCTGTGTGATAAGTGTCAAAGCTAATCTGATCTCACCCACTCTCATTTTCAGTCTCTTTCAGTCTCTCTCTCTCTCTCTCTCTCTCTATTCTGCGTCAGACATTGCGTTTTCTCCCTCCCTCGGCATACCGTGTATGATTTTCTCACATTCGGGCCTGGACAGCGAAGTGGTCCAACGGGCGATAAGAACCTGAACAATGCCCCAGCCAAGGAGCAATTATGTTCCTAATGACCTTCCCTATCGAGGCAGAGCAAAAAGAGGGAGGCCGAGACAGAGCGAAAGAGAGAGTTTGCTATCAGCACTCTCCTTGATGTTTGCCTTGGCAGAGGGACTTCATGTCTTCCGCTTATTAAAGTCATCATAAATATCGACGCCCAGCTTCCTGCTATTTTGTGGCAAGGATTTCTACCCGGCTTCCTCATTTCTTGCGTCCGTCCGTCATCCCCTGCCACCCCCCACCCACCCACCTACCCCTTCAGTCCAGTGATATACCTCATTGTTGAAGCATGTTTTTCAAGCAGGCAAGGCTCTCTTCTGTCTTGTTTTGGGTTAGCTGTCTCAGGCCCCTATCTCTGGGAAGTCTTGAAATAGCCCTGTTTGCACCCTTTTAAAGGACAAACCAGAGAGAGAGAGAGAGAGAGAGAGAGAGAGAGAGAGAGAATTGGAACCCACGACCAGGCGCTGTCTGAGTCCTATGAGGCAGATTGAGCCATATCCTTACTCAAACATTGCCCCAACAGGCCCTGGCAAGGAGAGTGTAAAAGCTTTTGTTATCAGGCCGTCCAAATGATAGCCTGAGGTCTCCCTTGAGTGCAGTGTTTTCCTCAAGGAAAACACTGCAGACTTGATATCTTCCCTTCTCTCTCTCTCTCTCTCTCTCCCTCTCTCTTTCTTTCCTTTTTTTTCTCTTGTTGGCGTGGCATGGGGGGGGGGGGGGGGGGGGGTGTGTGCCACTGTGGTAATGTGGTGTCATTGATGGTGAAGCATTCCGATCAGATTGTAGTATCTTAAGACCGAGGAGTCAGATATATTTGTTCAGATCATGTTTGACACGACGGTTAGCTCCTATTCTAGAGGCTCCAACAATGAAAACCAGAACCTCCACTTTCTCTTAACTTCTTTTCCCCCCGACTACATCCCCCCCCCCCCTCTCTCTCTCTCTCTCTCGCATGTGCACGCTCACTCGCTGTCTCTGACACAAACACACACACACTTTCTCTGCAGTTTATTATTCAACACGGGCCTGCAGTGAAAGACCGCTTCCTCTCTCATCTATACGTCAAGAAGATCAATATGCCCCCCCTACCCCCTCCCCCGGGTTTCGGGGACATTTTGCCACCACAATGAAATCCTGTCAGCGTGCCAAGGAGCTGCAAGAAAAAGGTTCCCAATAACTGCCTAGCAAAACTTTCAATTTGTGGTTTTCTTAGTGTGGCTCTCGCTAGCCAATGGCTTGTCAGTCAGGGCCGCGGTTCAAAAAGCCCTGAGGTTTGTTTGCTGCTGGTTCTTTTTGGAAACTTGCGGCTTAGGGACATCCGCAGCCATCCATTGGGCCGTGTTGCTGTATTGCCTCATATTATCCGGACTTGAGGAGAATTGTTTTTGGCAATGGGACACTAACATTTTCCTATACTTCGCCAGCCTCCAAGTGGGGCCCCCAATTTTTTATTTTTATTTTTTTCCTTTTTGCGATGCCTCTCCTCGCGTCCGAGTGTGATGATGATGATGATGAGCTTAAAGCCTTGAGAAGACCTCACTTCCAGTTGCCATGGCTACTCACTAACTACTCATTGGTGGGTATATGCTGTGGGAACGGAAGATTAAAGCACCGCTCGTTGTATCAGGGCTGGTCCTAAGCTGTAAATGTACCATGCTCCGCGTTTTCCGTTTTATGGGCCTATACGCAGAACACCACACTTCCATGGCCTTGGGGTGGGGGGGGGGATTTGTGAAACTTTTTGTGAAACCTTTTGGGGCTCTAAATGACTTCTGGAAATAAACGGGGTCCTGGATTCTGCTCCGTCATGTGTTTTAGCTCCATGACAGGGCCGGCCCTGTGTGTATATATAGAAACAACACTCCGGTCCACTTTTCTCCCGCCCCGTGCCGTGTTTTCTTTTGTCTGCCTGGGGTCACCGTGGCGTGTCAATACGAATGGCGCTAAAGTGCTGCTGAAAAACCCCCTGACTCTGTCCAATAACAAAAGCTGCGCTACGAAGAAACACCAATAATAATGTCAGGGTTCCCCCTCGCCTCGCCACCTTGTGTGAAAACACACACACACACACACACACACACACACACACACACACGTGTGCATACAGTATATAGAACCCTAATGAGAGCCTGGACTGCTCCTCTTGGAAGGATTCTGCAGGTGGCTGCACTTTCATCAAGCCACGGCTGGGTTTGTTTATGTTTGAGGTCATATGGGCCAGAAAGAAGGGTTTCTGTGCCCAGATACACACACACACACACACACACACACACACACACACACACACACACACAGCCTAATTAACCAAGCTTTTTTCCTCTTTTTTCCCCTATAAGACGTATTGACATGTCAGCATTCAGGAGGCAGATACAGAACAAATGAACAGTTTTACTTCCCTCTGTGTAAAAAGGGAAAATCTATCCCTAGTGCGACACAGCACAGGCCCTGTGTCTGTGTCTGGAGCTGTCCCACCATGCAACACAGACCAAAAGTCACTTTGAGACCACGGTGACACGTGCAATAAATCATAGCGCCGCCAGTCAGCGGCCAATCACATTTTCCTTCCCTAATTAATAGCTTATTTATTTGCTTGGCGGGTTCCTCCTGCAAGGGAGAGACATTTTGTGCGTGTGCGCGCGCGCGTGTGTGTGTGTGTGTGCGTGCGTGCACGTACGTGTGTCACTCATCAAGATTACCGCAAGGGCCTGCCCCTGTATTTCTCCACAGTAGACCCTGTTGACCACATATTACTGTATGTCTTAAGCAGAGAGTCAAAGAAAAGCCACTTGGCTCACAGCTTGTAATGGGATAAAAGGAAGACAATCGTGAAGCAAGAATGTCCCCATGGAGACTATATCACAGAGGGGTCAAGGTCAGGAGGATTCCAACCCCCCTGGATTCACAATGACCTGAAAGATACTATTGGGTCCTTGAGACGGTTCGAGGGGATCCCCAGCTAAATTATTAATAGTCAGGAACCAAAATGGATCCTTTCAGTTCTCACAATACTCAGAATAAGAACATTATAACCAACACGTGCGTGTATATGCTGCCCCATGCCTTCATTAATTAGTACTTATAAGTTCGGAGTGCAGGTTATTATTGCCATGTAAAAAAAAGCAACCGAATGGACACTTATGGGACCATTTTGGTTCCATTTGTACACTTTCTCAGAGTTATGTGGGTCAGTGGACTAATGCATATTCAATTATTACAAAAAATGTAATGTTTTTAAGGACCATTGATATAGGGGGTCCGGGGGGGGGATTCGTTATCATGACGCCTAGAATGACGTGCTCATGACTAAACCAGATATAGGCGGTGCTGGACCCAAAAGGGTGGAACACACACCCACAACCACCCCCCCAACCAACCCCCACCCGTACCCCCACCACACACGCCGACTGCCCACTCCAAGCTGAAAGACATTAAGGCATCAGTTAAACCACTCATGTCTGCTCGCATGTCTCCTATAGTTTTAGGTTACTCTCACACAATTTGATACACACACATATTTACGCTTGGCATGTGGCAGCCGGGAGACGAGGATAGGAAAGCCCCAGAACTAGACCCGCGGAGTCGTTGAACGCCTGGTAGCGTTTTAGACGACCCGGCCAAGTTGTTGGTTTTGTAAACTGTTGCAGCTGGCCTCTCTGCACATTACACGAAGGAGGGGGGGAAAGGAGTCCCTCTCCCTGTTCGCTTCTCTCCCTCTCTCGCCCCCTCTTTCCGTCGTCGGTGCTCTGTCAGAACACAAAGCCAACAGTCAGCAACACGGCCGTAAGTTTTAGTAAGAGACAAGGGGAGGACAGGTCTTTATTTAAAATTGGGAGATGGCGGAATTGTCTCTCCCAATTATGTCCGCCTTCAAAAGCATGTATTTTCACTCGCTGCATGCGAGTTGTTTTGGAGAGCATTTGAAACGAGGCATAATCTAGGCCTAATTGGTTTGTTTTGTCACGAACCCCCAAATACGCAACATGGCAGACACAGAAAGAAATGTGTCTGTGTCTGCCATGTACTTTGTTCTCACGTGTGAACATTGTAATGAGTTTGGCGATAACTGGCATTTCATTTGAGATTGAGTATGTTATAAACCTATGAACCTTTTCTTCTCAAGGCCCACTTGTTAATGTTTCGGCTGCCGTGTTAAGCTGCCATGTTAAGATGGGTGCATGCATCACGTGTGTTTGGCCAAATATTTCGGCCAATTGGAAAATAATATGACAGTTTGTTGGACATGACACAGCCTGATGAGTCTGTGTCTCACCGACATACACATGTGTACACAGGAGAGGGCTTCTGACCGCTAGCTTTATTCACTGACCTTGCAATAAGCAGTAGTGGCTCATTGATTCACTTCCACATTGCATCCAAAATGTTGTACAATGTTAAATATTAACTGCTGTCTGGTATTCCATATATTCACCTTAGTTTGCCCCACCCACATAGCTCAAATTAAAATGTATAGTCTGCACCCACGCACGCACGCATGCACACACACACACACACACACACACACACACACACCAACACGCACACAGCTGGGAACCCATGACTGTGAACACTAGAACTCAAATACGTAACGAGATAGACCAACTGTAAGAAAATACAGCAAATGTAGATCCATATAGAAACATTGGAAATCTTGTGATGACTGAGTTTGGATAATTCAACAAAATGTGGTTCCAGCGATAGGACTAGGTGTACCATGCTGTATACCTGATCTGTCCAGGTCTCTGACTGTGGTATACTATAGGTCTGTTATCACCATGCTGTATACCTGATCTGTCCAGGTTTCTTTCTGACTGTGGTATACTATAGGTCTGTCATCACCATGCTGTATACCTGATCTGTCCAGGTTCTGACTGTGGTATACTATAGGTCTGTCATCACCATGCTGTATACCTGATCTGTCCAGGTTTCTGACTGTGGTATACTATAGGTCTGTTATCACCATGCTGTATACCTGATCTGTCCAGGTTTCTGACTGTGGTATACTATAGGTCTGTTATCACCATGCTGTATACCTGATCTGTCCAGGTCTCTGACTGTGGTATACTATAGGTCTGTTATCACCATGCTGTATACCTGATCTGTCCAGGTTTCTGACTGTGGTATACTATAGATCTGTTATCACCATGCTGTATACCTGATCTGTCCAGGTTTCTGACTGTGGTATACTATAGGTCTGTTATCACCATGCTGTATACCTGATCTGTCCAGGTTTCTGACTGTGGTATACTATAGATCTGTTATCACCATGCTGTATACCTGATCTGTCCAGGTTTCTTTCTGACTGTGGTATACTATAGGTCTGTCATCACCATGCTGTATACCTGATCTGTCCAGGTTTCTGACTGTGGTATACTATAGGTCTGTTATCACCATGCTGTATACCTGATCTGTCCAGGTTTCTGACTGTGGTATACTATAGGTCTGTTATCACCATGCTGTATACCTGATCTGTCCAGGTTTCTGACTGTGGTATACTATAGATCTGTCATCACCATGCTGTATACCTGATCTGTCCAGGTTTCTGACTGTGGTATACTATAGGTCTGTTATCACCATGCTGTATACCTGATCTGACTGTGATATACTATAGGTCTGTTATCACCATGCTGTATACCTGATCTGTCCAGGTTTCTGACTGTGGTATACTATAGGTCTGTTATCACCATGCTGTATACCTGATCTGTCCAGGTTTCTGACTGTGGTATACTATAGGTCTGTTATCACCATGCTGTATACCTGATCTGTCCAGGTTTCTGACTGCTTGTTTAACCACTTTCAATCTGGCATCTCTGTTTTGGGAATTTCCAAAACCAAAGAAAACTGCAGCCGATCTGCGTGAGTGGTTCGCAGAGTGCCATCATGAGCAGCAGCGTGACTGTGATTTGATGAGCAGGGATGCTTCTGCCATGGTTTGAGTAACGAATGATATGTGTGTGTGTATGTTGGCTTGGGAGCTTCTAAGTGTGTGTGATGTAATTGCTCCCATTTGGCGAGAGAGAGAGAGAGAGAGAGAGAGAGCCTTTGACAGCTTAATGTAGGGATTCACAACGCAGTACAGTACATTGCTCTACATGAGGGCTGTTTGGCACACTTACGGCAGAGAGAGAGAGAGAGAGAGAGAGAGAGAGAGGTTGTGAGACTGTGAGACAGGTATAAGTAAGAGCATTGTGGAAAGTTAGAAATTAACAAAAACTATTATACAGTAACCATATAGTTCTGTTCACATTTCAACACCTCCTAGATGTCATTGGTACCGCTCTTTGTTGTTTTCAAGGAGGAGGTTTTATATGTGCTTTGCATCTTTTTAAGAAATGAGATGTCGCGGTGAACCCATGGTGCACACACACACACACACACACACACACACACACACACACACACACACACACACACATTGACCCTTTCATATCCCTCACACGCCCCATATCTCCCACCGGTTCCGTAACAGTCGTGTGTGTTGTTAACGTTGAGGCGTTGTGCCGCCGCCACTATATTAGAGCTGACATATTAAAGTTTGTATTTCCTAAAGCCTGCGCAGGGTGATTAGAGAGAGGAGGGGCGGTCCACATAGACGCTGCATTTAGAGACATTTATCTCCTGCAGGCATCTGATGTGTGTGGAGACTGTGTGGCTGTTCTCTGGATCCCGCCGTACAAGCGGCTCCTTTTATATGGCTGTCCACATGTACGGACGCACTTAGGAAGTCCCTATTACGTGCACACATGCGTGTGTCTGTGCGCCTGTGTGTGTGTGTGTGTGTGTGTGTGTGTGTGCGTGCGTGCACGTGTGCACAATTTATAGGCCTGATAATCTCTCCTAAAGTCAGTAAAGTATCACGCCCACCACCCTCACCCCACCTAAAAACAGTCTGCATCCTCTCTTTGATCCCCCCAGGTGCTATCAATGGGCTTTAGAGAGAGAGAGAGAGACACACACACACACACACACACACACACACACACGCACACACGCACACACACACACACACGCACACACGCACACTCATACACACATCCCAAAAGATGGATAGACTGAGAAAGAGAGGCAAAGAGAAGTGGAAACAGACACAGTAATGAGGCAGAGAGACAGACATTGAGACATTGAGACATTGGGACAGACAGACACAAATGGACAGTCAGACAGAGACACAGTGAAAGAGACAGGGAGACATACAGAGCGACATTAGGGAGACAAAGTGAAAGAGACAGACAGAGTGAGAGTAGTATAGTACAGTAAAGAGACAGACAGAGTGAGAGTAGTATAGTACAGTAAAGAGACAGACAGAGTGAGAGTAGTATAGTACAGTAAAGAGACAGACAGAGTGAGAGTAGTATAGTACAGTAAAGAGACAGACAGAGTGAGAGTAGTATACGGTAGTAGTACAGTACACCTCAGATCAGCAGAAGGGCTCCATCTCACCATCGTTACCCCACTTCCCACATCCTTCATTTCCTCTGTAGGCAGACACTGGGAGCATTCTACCACCCATCTGCCCCCAGTAAATATTGCTTGAAGGCTTAATTACACACACACACACACACACACACACACACACACACACACACACACGCACACACACGATCGTGTGTGCGCACATGGAGGCACGCACATACATACACACTCTCTCTGTGAAATTTCCTGCAACACTGAAGCAGAGAATCAACGTCAAATCTGTGGAGCATTCATTCATCAGGGTAGTTTTGTGTGTGTGTGTGTGTGTGTGTGTGTGTGTGTGTGTGTGTGTGTGTGTGTGTGTGTGTGTGACCTCTCAGCCCATTACTTCTCTCCCGGGTCATACTGGGGGCTCAGGAGGACGTGATGAACTATGAACACATTCTGCCCGAACGTGTCATGAAACCAGTTACAGCATTTAGACATTTTTCATAAGTTACAGCAGTCAGATTATCTCTCTTAAGGTTGAGAAGAAAAAAATCTATTGAATTAATGTAACTGTTGCTAATGTCTTGTTGTGTCTTGTGGGTCGTTTATACACTGTACTGACAGAATAGGTTTTAAAGCATAATTGTTGTTTCTTTTTTAGCACATGATGAACGACCACGAAGCAGGCTCCCCCGAAAGCTGCATCAAAAAGGTAAGACAGTGCTTTTTACGTGTATTGAATACCTTACCATGTGTGTATCATTTGTAATTGTAATGCAGGGTTTTCTACAGTATATACTGTCCCTTGTGTGGGTGGAAGAAACACACTTTGTGTGTGTGTGTTTGTGTGTGTGCGTGTGTGCATGTGCGTGGAACACACTGACTGTTCCACACAATGCAAAGTCATACATCATAAAGTAGTATTGTAGTGTAGAACTCTTGGCAATGTGCTTTGTTTTGGAGGTGTTTTTTTCCCTTTTTTTGGCATTCTATCCTTTCTCCACCTACAGTATATCATATTCCATTAGATTGTTCCATTCTAAAGGCCGGTTCAGAAAGGCTGAATCTAGTCCCAGCAAGTCAAATGACGTTCTTTGGTGACATACAGGACTAGGCCAGATCACAGACCATATGAGGAGGATCTTTATGTCATTTCCAGGACGTCTTCACCAGTTGAAATAATATAGCTTAATCTGGGCCAGATCTGACTAGTTATGATATGACTTATGTTGATCTGGCCTCGATCGGACTCTCTCTGATTCATCCAGGGACGTCCGTCTTAGTGGGCAGAATTTATGTCAATTGAAATCAGGTGATATTTTGGGCCAGGACTGATTGGTCTTGGTTTGACTTGAGCTGGCCCTTATAGAGCGTCGCAGTACGCCTACCAGGGCCCAGGAAATGATTCCCCGTTCATTTTCCTCATAGACATTTCAAAAAGTATTTATTTAAAGACTTTTTAAGCCTCGTACAAAGCCAACTCAAGTTGTGACAAATCATGACAACAAAGTGAACAAACACAATTTTTCGGGCCGAACAAATAATTACAATGAAGAAGGAAACGGCACTTTTTTGTTGTTTTTCTTCTTTGTAATTATTTGTTCGGCTCAAAATGTTGTGTTTGTTGTCATGATTTGTCACAACTCGAGTTGGCTTTGTCCGCGGCGTAAACGTCTTTAAATAAATACTTTTTGAAAAGCCTATGGAGAAAATGAACGGGGAATTCACTTCTGGGTCTCACGTCATGAAAGGGGACTGCAACGCTCTATAGAGACGTCACTAATTGGTCCAGGTCCTGACCGTGCTTGCTGCATATATACATAGGGTGACTCACTTGGAAAACATGTGATTGTTTAAAAGAAATCCCTGTACTAATGTAAGACTGACGAGGAGATGTAAACGTCACACGTGAAAGCAATACAACCACAGTCATGCAGTTCCATAAGCACTTGTTCTGAATGACTGACATGCTGCATGTAGCCTACACAGTGTTGTTCCTTTGGTTAAAAGAAGAATGTACGCTCTTTATTATGTGTCATGGGTTATTCTCTCCTGAGAGAATTAAGGGCGCAACAATTAATCGAACTGTCAAAGTAAATAATCGAAGATTAATCGATTATTTAAAGAGATAATGCTTTTAATGAGCTTGTAGATCGATGTATTAGCAGCACACAAATCAATCTATTATAAAAATATATATATTTTCTTTTCTCTTTCTTGATTATTTGATTTAACAAAAAAAGTAAAAATCGTCAATAGTTGCAGCCGCAGAGAGCAACTGACAGCTTCAGACATCTCTTTCATCTGCACGTTAACCCCAGCGTCCATATTCATCCATATTCTACAAGCTCCCAATGCATTGTGCTCGTATGCATTGTGAGCATTTTTGGCGAATAGATTTGGTGTAGACTGATTTTCTTTTTCCAAGTACCGTTATAACTAAACTCCAGTTCTCCTCCTAAGACTACAGGGGTTTAATTTACCCTGGCCTTGCTATTTTGGGTCTTTCATTATGAGGAAATAATGTTCCACATTTTTCCCAGAATTGTAATTTTATTTATTTACTTTATTCGTGAATAGCAGTCATGATGCGATGCAATGTAGGAGCTTGCAGATTGAATATTTCCGATATTCATCCTACAATGAAAAAAACAAACAAAACAACCCTTTCATACAATGGAATGAAATCAATGGGGAAATATCCCTCTTCACACACACACACACACACACACACACACACACACACACACACACACACACACACACACACACACACACACACACACACACACACACACACACACACACACACACACACACACACACACACACAGACCGATACGTCCCATTGACCACTGACTGACCACTTTATGAGGTGATAAATTTATTGTAGGGGCTGGGCAGTTTGTTTTTACGGCCAGAGTCACCGGGTCAAGACAAGACGGGCAGAGAGTTCATGTCCATCTAATGGTCCATGAAAGAACAATAGACTCAGTGGAGGCGGTGACGCGGACGCTCGACCCCAGCTTCCTACTGAAGCTGTATTTAGGGCTGGGTTTGCTGTGGGGTCAATGTCATGCTATTCATGGCCTAAATCATTGGATGAGAATGGGAGAATATAGTGAATGATGTGCTGGATTTATCTGGTTAGGGAGTCAGTTGGCTTCAGTATGGTGCCCTCCTCTTTCATGTGCTGTCACTGGCTTTGTTTCGTGAGTTGGACAAATGGACTGGATATTTTTTCACTCTCACATCGCTTTTGGAAGGACAATCACCACCGCAATGAAGGATTTACTATGAAGGTTTACATGTTGTAGACATAGACTGTAAAAAATATGGACAAAGCGTTCCCTGGGTCTAACATGAACGTAAAATGAAGCCTGAAATCCCTTGCATTCTAATGCACTGTAAGTCGCCATCTTTCTAGATCCGTTTTAGCCCAGCTGGCCATTGGCTGGCCCAGACAACGAGGCGGGACTTCCCCCCTTCTTCTCCGTTGGTTTTTATTTTGACTCGAGTGGGAGGGGAATCCCGATCATAGACTGTAACGGTAGCCACGCCCCTCAGAACATGCGCAACTTTATGGTCATTTTTTAAATAAATGGGACCATAATTTTCCAAAAAGAATATTATGACATTAGAAATGAGACTTTAAACTAGTGACTGGAAGCAGAAAGTATTCATGACCATGTTTATTAAGGTAATACAGTCTAGGTGAAGTTGGGCCAAAATACATGGGCCTCTATGGAGCTATGGGGCTTTTTGGGTCCAGTCCAGCGCCACAACAGGCCATTATATGAACTACCGATTTCAAATGAGGCTTCACGAAATATCTGGCTGACTGCCCCCCTGGTTGTAGAGCAGCTATAGGGGGTCGTTTACATGTTGTAGAGCAGCTATAGGGGTCGTTTACATGTTGTAGAGCAGCTATAGGGGTCGTTTACATGTTGTAGAGCAGCTATAGGGGGTCGTTTACATGTTGTAGAGCAGCTATAGGGGGTCGTTTACATGTTGTAGAGCAGCTATAGGGGGTCGTTTACATGTTGTAGAGCAGCTATAGGGGGTCGTTTACATGTTGTAGAGTAGCTATAGGGGTCGTTTACATGTTGTAGAGCAGCTATAGGGGTCGTTTACATGTTGTAGAGCAGCTATAGGGGTCGTTTACATGTTGTAGAGTAGCTATAGGGGTCGTTTACATGTTGTAGAGCAGCTATAGGGGGTCGTTTACATGTTGTAGAGCAGCTATAGGGGGTCGTTTACATGTTGTAGAGTAGCTATAGGGGTCGTTTACATGTTGTAGAGCAGCTATAGGGGTCGTTTACATGTTGTAGAGCAGCTATAGGGGTCGTTTACATGTTGTAGAGCAGCTATAGGGGTCGTTTACATGTTGTAGAGCAGCTATAGGGGTCGTTTACATGTTGTAGAGCAGCTATAGGGGTCGTTTACATGTTGTAGAGCAGCTATAGGGGTCGTTTACATGTTGTAGAGCAGCTATAGGGGTCGTTTACATGTTGTAGAGCAGCTATAGGGGTCGTTTACATGTTGTAGAGCAGCTATAGGGGTCGTTTACATGTTGTAGAGCAGCTATAGGGGTTGTTTACATGTTGTAGAGCAGCTATAGGGGTCGTTTACATGTTGTAGAGCAGCTATAGGGGTCGTTTACATGTTGTAGAGCAGCTATAGGGGTCGTTTACATGTTGTAGAGCAGCTATAGGGGGTCGTTTACATGTTGTAGAGCAGCTATAGGGGTCGTTTACATGTTGTAGAGCAGCTATAGGGGTCGTTTACATGTTGTAGAGCAGCTATAGGGGTCGTTTACATGTTGTAGAGCAGCTATAGGGGTCGTTTACATGTTGTAGAGCAGCTATAGGGGTCGTTTACATGTTGTAGAGCAGCTATAGGGGTCGTTTACATGTTGTAGAGCAGCTATAGGGGTCGTTTACATGTTGTAGAGCAGCTATAGGGGTCGGCAACCTTTTTGAACATGAAGTGCCATGTTTTTATTTTCTTGGTAGTCAGTGTGCCAAATCAACATTTAATTGATTTGGCACGTTTAATTATGACGCCACGTCAAAATATGTTTGTAATTTTGATTGTCTTTATTCTTTTTAAATATTTATACCTGTGCCTAATGCTGCGTATCCCTGTCGAGGTACAGTAGCTGTTTCTAACCAGAACATTTGTTTTTAAAAGGTTATAGCAGCTATTATTGAAAGCCCCATAAGAAAAATAAAACCTCGTTTCTGTGTTTAAACTGTTCCTCGTTTGGCTGGGGACCACCTGGAACCACCGCAGGGAACACTGGGGGTCCCCATGGACCCCACTTTGAGAACCAGTGATGTATGGTATACATGTTAAAGGGCTTAGCACAGTGCAGCCTCTCTATTCTTGAAATAGTGGATGACCAATGTCAGGTAAAGAGCGTGTTTTGGACACGTATAGTCTTCTAATTGTATATGTAGTTCCCCTCATTTGCATCTGCGGGTCAGGGGTCTTCACTGTAGGCTCTCCAAAGCAGACAGGGGCCTGAAACGCAGTGCTTGTGTGCACGGCTGCTCAGCCCATTTATAATGCTGCGTTAGTCAATGAGCTTATTTTAAGAGTCGACCGCAGGTGGTTTTGGGCTGCTTCGCTGCTGGCCACATGTTCGTACAATGTGGAAAAACCTGGACGGTTTTATAAACTCCCCTCAACGCCTTGCCAGTGAAACTACTGCTCTATATAGACCACTATATGCACACACACGTCCCACCGAGGAGTGAGTGAGTGAGTGAGTGAGTGTGTGTGTGTGTGTGTGTGTGTGTGTGTGTGTGTGTGTGTGCGTGTGCGTGTGTGTATGGGTGCAGCGGTTATTTGAACTAATCAATATAATTGATTATTGACAGTGGTTTTCAACCTGTGGGCTGGGGTCCTACTGGTGGGCCATGAGGATAATAATTGCAAGTGGGCCCCCAAAATAATTGGCAAAACACTTCAGATTCTACAGATGATACTAAGATTTTAGAGATAAACTTGAATACAAGAAAAGATTTGATGTAAAAAAATCACGCCAGTGTCATTTTCTTTAACGCCTGGAAAGATGAGTTTTCATTGTGATAACGGTAAATACTAGGAACTTATAATATCGTTGCTGTCGGGCCTTTTTTTGTGTGTGTGTGTGTGGGTTGTTTTTGTAAATTAAAAACCTACTTGATCATACTATAGCGTCACACAAAACACTGAAACAGTATCAAAAGGTCCAGAAGCTCAAAACGTGCTGTGAAGCAACATGGTTTGAGCTTGAATGAAGATCTGCTACTTTTGCTATTTTTAGTGAGCACCATTATACCCGACAGAGATAATATACCACGTTGGTTCCATTTAGGGATGTCCCGATACACTGTTTTTGTTTTCCGATACGATCCCGATACCACAATTTCTGTGTTAGCCGATACCGATACCAGTGTTGTGAATAGCTATATAGCTATATATCTGGTGTTGTGCACGTGTTTATAGCAAATGTGTGCTTGTTTGGGCAACTCCAGAGAAAACTCCACATGCCCCAACATTTTATTTACCTGCCATAGTGTCAAGCCCTTACCCCTGTGTGGGATCGGTGGTTAGACTGGCATATTTGCCGATACCAATATGACAAATAAGGGCTGATACCGATA
>NC_139705.1:24051561-24056561 GCF_964188405.1 Protomyctophum parallelum | reverse complement strand
AACACATAGTACAGAAAAACACAACACCAAGACAAACAAAAACATGAGTTCCCCACTGTGTACCGAACCATCCTATCGGCGGGGCAGTTTGTTTAATGCCGCGATGGCTGAGGGGACTAAACTCCTACTGAAATGAACCTTTTTCCAGGGTAAGGTTCTGTATCTTTGTCCTGATAGCATGATGTTGAAGAAGCGATACAGGGGATGATCAGTGTCACATGATATTGAGAGTGCTAGCCGTGTGATGGCATTATTGTTCATATCAGAAAGTGTTGGTGTGTGAAGTCCGATAATCTTGGAAGCAATACGGGTAATACTGAATTACCTGGCCTTGTCTTTGACTTCTGAAACCTCTGAGTGCAGGTCTGGACCTCGATCTGTTACAGCCTTTGGTCATTATGTCCATTATTCTATGATTCCCTTCCATGAGTATAGTTTCAGGGATACCAATATCCAATACCACTCCTGTAAGGTGATTGAGAGAGAGTAGAGAAACAGCAGTATAGACATTGGGCAGGAGTGGCTGGGGGAGTTGGAGAGTATAGGGGCTAGACCCATAGGCACCCCCACCCCCCTTCACACGCATGCACACGCACACGTGCACACACACACACACACACACACACACACACACACACACACACACACACACACACACACACACACACACACACACACACACACGTCACACACACAGTTGCATGATGAGGAGAAATGCCGGAATGCCCCAGAGAGTCCAGTCTGAGACATGACCCGTAGAGAGAGAGAGAGAGAGAGAGAGACGGAGGGGCAGGAAGGAGAAGAAGGGACAGATAGACAGACGGGTAGACAGCAAGAGGAAGGCAGTGAGAGACGGAGAGAGGCTGGCCCCCGCCAACCCAAGGTCATGTGAAAAGAGATCCCTCAATCCCCAACCCACCCACCCATCCGTCCATCTATCCCTCTCCCCAACCCACCCACCCATCCGTCCATCTATCCCTCCATCACTCGGGCCCCCCTTTGAATATTTCAGGCAGACAAAACATTTGAAAACTGTCAGTGAAAAAGAAAAGAAAAAAAGCGAGAAGAAACAGTGGGAGGAGGGAGAGAGGGAGGGTGAAGGAATGATGGACCAGAGGGAGAGAGGGAGGGTGAAGGAATGATGGACCAGAGGGACAGAGGGAGGGTGAAGGAATGATGGACCAGAGGGAGAGATGGAGGAATATATGAATATAGCGGGAGGGGGGGGGGGGGTCTTTAGCAAGCCTTCAGCCACAGAGTGGTAAGTGACGTGTGCCTTGTGTTGGGGGCTGTACTGTGCCTCAATCTGTCTTTGTACTTATACTCAAGGATAGGATCTCATTTAGGAAACATCACACTCGTGTGAAGTGTATAGGGCGCTCTTATCATCATACATCATCATCATACATCAATCACAAATTGGCGTCTTCAATTTTCTGCCCTCACATTTTAGCCTCAATTATGTACAACAGTCTGGGCACCTATAGGCTGCTGAGCCAGCCTGACGGTGTGCCGCGGGTTCCACTACCGATCCCGACGGCCTTTGTTTTCTCGCCCATCTCTCTCCCCATTTCCTGTCAGTCTACTTATCAATAAAACGGCAGAAAAAGCCCCAAAAATATCTTTAAAAGATTAAATCACACACACAATGCTGGGCATAGGAGGCTATAGTGCCCCTCAAAAAATATGGTATATTTTATACGATATATTATAGTTGTGTATATTGCAAAGATAAAGTGTGCCTGTTACAATACCCTGAGGCACACCTGGACTTGTCTCATGGCACACTGACCTACAGTATAGGCTATAGGTAATCATTATATTTATAAACATCCCTACTGTCTCATGGCACACTGACCTACAGTATAGGCTATAGGTAATCATTATATTTATAAACATCCCTACTGTCTCATGGCACACTGACCTACAGTATAGGCTATAGGTAATCATTATATTTATAAACATCCCTACTGTCTCATGGCACACTGATCTACAGTATAGGCTATAGGTAATCATTATATTTATAAACATACTGTAGTCGTTGACCCATATATCTGGTTCAGTATTCTGGCTGTTTGACATCCATGCATGAGTTCTACTGTATGTGAATAAAATAAGAAATCCCAAACCAAAAGTATGGTAGAGAATGAATGGGTAACTTGCTCTCCGCGACTGGGTATACTGTATGTGGTGGCTTTCTATTTCTCTGTACAGTAAAGCACTCTTGCGACCGTGGAACACCAGAGAATAAAAGGGTTTGAAATAGTTGTAGTCTTGTCAGTGGCTCAGCGTAACCGCTGTGTCTATTTGTTTGTGCTTTTCTTGTACTATCCTAGAGGTCAAGTGGAAAAATGGACAGTGCATTTGTGCATTTGTACCCAGCTTGTTTTTGTTGAACAAGAATTGTCTTCCCCGTGATTGTGAAAGGCTTGAATTTGAACGTATCCACAGAGTCGTCTGACAGAGGTTGTTGTCTTGGTCTCACCACACATGTAGAGTATGTTTATCTACCACATTCTGTGGATACATACTTGGCACGGCAGTTCTTTGACTTACTCATTCTCTCTCTTTCTCTCTCTGTCTCTCTCTCTGTGTCTCTCTCTCTCTCTCTCTCTCTCTCTCTCTCTCTCTCTCTCTCTCTCTCTCTCTCTCCCCCTTCCTCATGCCATAACAGACCACTGCTCTGCTCTGTATCGTCGCTGTCAGGAAGAAACCTCCTATCTCCATATAAGATTTATTTTGGTGCTTTTTATACCTTTATTGATAGAACAGAGAGAGTTTGGGAGAAACACGCAGAAAAGACAGTCGGGATCGGGACTCGACCTGCGGCACGCTATAACAGGCTCCCTTTTGCCCTTTTGCTGTCTGAACAGCAATGTGTCCTTTTTGGTAGTTTTTTTTTTGTACAGTTTGTTCATTTTATTGTTGTTTTGTACAGTATGTGTCACATGGTGACATGATCGACCAATTCTACTTAATATTATTTATGCCCCAAAATCTCTAAATCTCACACAGTAAGGCAGCCGGCGGTTCCACGTGCCGCACAAGGTGCCCATTTTTCACTTGAGCAGCTGTTTTTCGTGGTACTACTACTGCATACTTGATCATACTACAGCCAGTACAGCGTCACACCAACGCATCAAAAGTTTACTTTGCACTACTTTGGCATTTGATTCCTGAAAAGTAACAGTTTTGGACATAATATGGAGGTTTCCACCGACAGAGACCATCGTATGTATTGCCCCTGATAAACCCATTAAAGAAAATACTGCTATAGATTCCTGTAATATTATTTCCTGCTGGTTCTTGTCAGTGAAATGTCCTC
Organism: Protomyctophum parallelum; assembly: GCF_964188405.1. Lineage (NCBI taxonomy): Eukaryota > Metazoa > Chordata > Actinopteri > Myctophiformes > Myctophidae > Protomyctophum > Protomyctophum parallelum. Next base: position 24,053,236 of record NC_139705.1, on the reverse strand, counting down.
AGGACAGTAGCTACAGTTCCTCTGACTAAGAGAACAACGGTAAATTAATGCTGAGTCCATCGATTTGGGGAAATTGATCCAGAAACGACACCTTCAGAGATCCCTGGATAGATGTCCGTCAATAAGACACAGAGATTGTGTGTGTGTGTGTGTGTGTGTGTGTGTGTGTGTGTGTGTGTGTGTGTGTGTGTGTGTGTGTGTGTGTGTGTGTGTGTGTGTGTGTGTGTGTGTGTGTGTGTGTGTGTGTGTGTGTGTGTGCACGCATGTGCGTGTGTGTGTGCACGCATGTGCGTGTGCGTGTGCGCGTGCGTCTGTAACAAAATCATGATTGTTTTGAAAGGTTAAAACACCCGGTTATAATGATTCATCCTATGCTTTCATCAACGAATAGCATAATTATTGTGTTACAATAATTGATCTTATGCCTTCATGAATGGATAACTCATTATGGTGATTTCTATATGTCAGGATGGAACTCGTGATGAAGTTTAATTATTCAGACTTGTTTATTTAGTCAGTAATGCGAGAGCATTTCCAAATAATGTTTTTTTGACTAGTTATCTGTATATCCGTCGATGATGAAGGCTTAACCCATTTAGGCCTGATGTCGAAAAAAAAAAAATGTCTTCTAAAAAAACAGTTTTTTGAAATACTCATGTTTCTATAGAGCGTCGCAGTCCCTCCCCATTTCAGAACGACGAGTGGCCCAGGAAATGAAATGCAATGCATTTCTCCCAAGTATTTATTTAAAGACGGTTACACCGCGGACAAAGCCAACTCGGATTGTGACAAATCATGACAATGAACACAATGTTTTGGGCCGATCAAATCATTTATAAGAAGAAAAACTAAACAAATAGTGTTGTCTCCTGCCTTGATTTTCTTCTTTCTAATGATTTGATCGGCCCAAAACATTGTGTTCATTGTCATGATTTGTCACGATCCAAGTTGGGTTCGTAACCGTCTTTAAATAAATACTTAAAGAAAATCCTATGGGAGAAATGCATTGCATTTCATTTCCTGGACCACTCGTCATTCTGAAAGGGGGAGGGACTGCGACGCTCTATATCAGTGGTGCTCAATAGTAGGCCGCCAACACACATCTGAAAATATGTAGTTCCAGAAAAACAAAGATTTGAGTTAAAAACGTTCGCTCTGAAAGAATATATATTCAAAGGTACTTTGCGCCACATTTTCGGTGCTGCGCTATGAGCTTGTAGATCTGCTATTTTTCAATAGCTAAAGTATAACATCATGCTAAACACCAAAAGGGGTTCCCGTACAAAATGGCTTAACTTGGCCCGTTCAAACTACGACATGCTCACTGTCAAGTGCCGCCATAGTGAGAGCTTGGGGGGCAACATCGGACCAATCCGTCAACGGTTTGAACGTAACAAGAGCCCCCCCACCCCCCTCGTCACCTCGTTCTACACAATGGTATCGTCGCCCCCCCCCCCCTTTCCACACTGGAATGCAGAAGTGGTGTTCTCCCTCCCAACTCATAACAGGCTGGCGAGGCTGCATGCTAAAATAAAACAAAAAAAACACTTAAAAACAAGGCAGGCGCGCCGTCTGAAGCAGACTTGAGCCCCGTGAGGCACCCATGGAGTGAGGGAGCCGTCAGGAGAGAGAGGGTAGCTTCAGCTGACTCAGTGCTGTTCTGTTCATGTTGTAT
>NC_139705.1:24046561-24049061 GCF_964188405.1 Protomyctophum parallelum | reverse complement strand
ACACACACACACACACACACACACACACACACCCCCACAGAAACACGTGCGAGGACACAGGGAATTATCTGTTTAGTGAAACAATGATTAGGCCAAGTGGGAGATCCCGAGAGGCAGGCGACAAGGGGTGATCTCACTCACACACACACACCACACACACACACACACACACACACACACACACACACACACACACACACACACACACACACACACACACACACACACACACACACACACACACACACAGTCTTCTATGTCCATGCACTATTAATTCATAGCAGATAATCCCTTTATTCAGTGAGACACCCTGATGAAAACAATGCTATGAGAGAGAGAGAGAGAGAGAGAGAGAGGAGAGAGAGAGAGAGAGAGAGAGAGAGAGAGAGAGAGAGAGAGAGGAGAGAGAGAGAGAGTGAGAGAGAGAGAGAGAGAGAGAGAGAGAGAGGAAGAGAGAGAGAGAGAGAGAGAGAGAGAGAGAGAGAAGTCCTCCACACAGACCTCTTTACAACCACAGACAACAAGAGAAAGGAAAATGAAGACAAAAATAGACATCTCTCTCTCTCATCCACGACCTCACTTTGCATCTGGCGGCCGCCGTGCCGGACGGACGTGTGCTGGAGTGGAAAGAAAACCCCCTCGGTGTCCAAATGCAATAATCCAATCAAATCCATGTATACATTTACATATTTTTGTTGTGCTTTGTAGGTTTATTTTTTTCTCATTGCACCCAGCACAGGTTAATGTAGAAAGTCATTTAGGGTTTTTTTTTCTCTGCACTCTTGGGTATAGATTATACGTTTGGGAGCGCATGCAGTGCAGCTGTAATCTTACATGTGTGACATTTCAGATGAGATGCTCATATGAGAATATTATCATAGAGAGCACTTTCCCAAGGGAGAATGATCCAGAACATTAAGCAGGAGTCAAAGTGATTATTTTGCCCCTGATTCAGGCGAGCAAAACCCCCGTGATATGATTTATTCTAATACAGAACCCTATCTAGTCTAATATTTTTATTTGGATATTAATGGCATTGCTCAGTTGAGAAGGCATTCTGTCATAAAAAAAATGCAAAAATGGATCTATATGTAAATTGTAAATGGTTAGAAATGCGCCATTCAGCAAGTCTGCACCCAGAAAGCCAGAAGTGATTTTAGACTAAAAAGGGGGTTGTTTTCACAACTCATTTTCAATCAGCTGTTTTAATGTGCCATGCAAGATTGTATTAAAATTTTGATTTTAACAGCAGAACAGAAAAGCAGACCAGCTTATATTGGCTTAAAAATCCACTTAGCTATAGTAATATAAAAAAACAACACTCCCTAATAAAAAGTACATTAATTAAGAATCGCTCCGGGGATAAAGTCTTAATTATGTTCGGAATGGAAAAGATTTTGTTCGTCAGGATAAATCTATTGGGTGTTATCTGCATGCTAACAACAGCCCCCCACCCCAACCCCCGGCTCTATTGTGAGGCAGATTTAAGAATAGCGGCTAATGGGCATACCTGCCTGACAAACAGCACTTCTTAGCAGGTGACTCCTGTCAAGTATGTCTGAAATAACAGGTAAATTAATTAGCAATAAAATGGACTTAGGGCAAGAGGCAGGGTGCCCATTATTGGGGCTCCTAATCACTAAAGAGATGCCATTCACTTGCCTTTGAGACGGCGGTATTTTTCATGGCTATGCCGGCCAGCGGCCCCCTCCGAGCGGCAACCGTGTTTTTTAAATGGAAAGTCTCTCTGCTTGAGACCCCGCAGCCTCCCCGAACGTCTTTCACTCTCCTTTCTCTCCTCCACACCCCCAACCCACTCTCCCCCCCGCCCCCCCTTACCACCACCTTTTCTCTCCATGTAAGATTATCAGTTTTGATTACTGTCGGCAACAGGCTCTTAGCCGCGGTAGGAAGCGGCTCCTGGCGGACCTGAAAGGCCCTCAGCAGGCAGCAAGAAGCCTTTGAAATTACAGGGCCAGGGCTCGGAGGGAGAGTGCTCCACGTGCTGCTTCGGGGCCATTTAATCAACTCCACTGACTTTTGATAGTCAAATAATGGCTAATTACAGTAGCACCTGCCCGCAGGGTTAAGGGGTGGATCAGATTTAATGAGAGAGTTAGAGAGAGAGAGAGAGAGAGAGAGAGAGAGAGAGAGAGCAAGATGAGGGGGAAAAAAGACAGAGTGAGAAAAAGCGAGACAGGGAAAATGAGAGAATGCTGTATTTAGCTTTCTATCTTCATCAATCTCTTCATCAAATGGTGACTTCAGTAGACGTCCCTGTGAGAGAGCTGCCTTGCCTTGCCCTGCAATTAAGAGTTGTTTTTCCCCCTGTGCAAGATTGACAGGCATTGGAAAGTGGAAAAAGGGGCGAAGAAAGTGTTATTGAAAGAAATTGGACTAACTTTTATAATCAGAATCAGTATCAACTTTATTGTCAAGTTTTAGTAAGAAAGTGGGTGAAATTCATTTTTTGTACATATAGTTCCCATCTTGTCATTTT
>NC_139705.1:24041561-24044061 GCF_964188405.1 Protomyctophum parallelum | reverse complement strand
TGCATGTCCCTCTGTCTCTCTGTCTCTCTCTCTCTCTCTCTCTCTCTCTCTCACACACACACACACACACACACACACACACACACACACACCACACACACACACACACACACACACACACACACACACAGGGTCTCTCTCTAGGGTCCCATCAATCTCTTAGCTTTGGAGAGACAAAGTAGTAGAGGCAGTAGAGCAGACAAAGAAGCCCTGCCTTGACCTGGCCACAAAGCCTCGACCATGTCACTCTCTCTCGCACGCACGCACGCACGCACGCATGCTCGCACACACACACACACACACACACACACACACACACACACACACACACACACACACACACACACACACACACACACACAGTCAAAACATTGCACTGTATACAGCACCCTCGTTATTATTAATTACTTGACTAGTTTGCAAATAATTCTGTAGTGAAGCCGTTTTAGCATGCTATAGCTTCTAGTGTTGTCTTCCCAGTCAACCATGCCCCCCCCCCCCCCCCCCCCCTATACTATATCCAGGGGGCTCTTATCCTCAGTCATCAGGATATGGGGGTCATCCTGGCTGACCTTTGTATTGAGCTAGCGAGCGCAGCCATTTCCAGGACTAACAAAACGTTTGCTGTCGGGTGGAAACCTTGTAAGTCCCAAACTATTATTATTATTGTTTTTAAGCTTTAGCTCACGGGAGGGGTGTTGTGTGAGCTTGTAGATCGACCTTTCACACATTGTGTGAGCTTGTAGATCGGCCTTTCACACATTGTATGGGGCAGTCTTGAATAGGCTACGATGATGAAGAAGGGCATTTCATTTACAACAAAATGTAAAAGAGTTTCTGTGGCCGCAGCAACTCTGCACTGCACGGCATGGGAGCCAGAGTAGGACCACAGAAGTGACCACATTACTGACAGTGCATGTGGCAACAATGAGTCCTACTGTACTGCACTGTACAGTACAGAGTCACATTAAGTTAGTTTCCATGTGCCTATATATGCTTTTTAGTATGAGGTTCATACGAGGACATTGTGTTTGGTGGTGCAGTGGCAAAGCCAGAAGTAACATTTAACATATTGACGCAAGACTTGTGGACACACTGCATGGACGCAGGCCTATAGCGTCTCTGTCCTGGTGGGAACCGCATGGACACACTGCATGGACGCAGGCCTATAGCGTCTCTGTCCTGGTGGACACACTGCATGGACACACTGCATGGACGCAGGCCTATAGCGTCTCTGTCCTGGTGGGAACCGCATGGACACACTGCATGGACGCAGGCCTATAGCGTCTCTGTCCTGGTGGGGAACCGCATGGACACACTGCATGGATGCAGGCCTATAGCGTCTCTGTCCTGGTGGGAACCGCATGGACACACTGCATGGATGCAGGCCTATAGCGTCTCTGTCCTGGTGGACACACTGCATGGACGCAGGCCTATAGCGTCTCTGTCCTGGTGGGAACCGCATGGACACACTGCATGGATGCAGGCCTATAGCGTCTCTGTCCTGGTGGGAACCACATGGACACACTGCATGGATGCAGGCCTATAGCGTCTCTGTCCTGGTGGGAACCGCATGGACACACTGCATGGACGCAGGCGTATAGCGTCTCTGTCCTGGTGGACACACTGCATGGACGCAGGCCTATAGCGTCTCTGTCCTGGTGGGAACCGCATGGACACACTGCATGGACGCAGGCCTATAGCGTCTCTGTCCTGGTGGACACACTGCATGGACGCAGGCCTATAGCGTCTCTGTCCTGGTGGGAACCACATGGACACACTGCATGGATGCAGGCCTATAGCGTCTCTGTCCTGGTGGGAACCGCATGGACACACTGCATGGACGCAGGCCTATAGCGTCTCTGTCCTGGTGGGAACCGCATGGACACACTGCATGGACGCAGGCCTATAGCGTCTCTGTCCTGGTGGACACACTGCATGGACGCAGGCCTATAGCGTCTCTGTCCTGGTGGGAACCGCATGGACACACTGCATGGACGCAGGCCTATACCGTCTCTGTCCTGGTGGACACACTGCATGGACGCAGGCCTATACCGTCTCTGTCCTGGTGGACACACTGCATGGACGCAGGCCTATACCGTCTCTGTCCTGGTGGACACACTGCATGGACGCAGGCCTATACCGTCTCTGTCCTGGACACACTGCATGGACACACTGCATGGACGCAGGCCTATACCGTCTCTGTCCTGGTGGACACACTGCATGGACGCAGGCCTATACCGTCTCTGTCCTGGTGGACACACTGCATGGACGCAGGCCTATACCGTCTCTGTCCTGGACACACTGCATGGACACACTGCATGGACGCAGGCCTATACCGTCTCTGTCCTGGTGGACACACTGCATGGACGCAGGCCTATACCGTCTCTGTCCTGGTGGGAACCGCATGTCTCTGCTGTTGGGAAGAAACCTCCTAACTAACATTTTTCAGGAAATTATGAAAACCTTATATTTTGAAAACAAAGCATTACAGCCTCAT
>NC_139705.1:24031561-24034061 GCF_964188405.1 Protomyctophum parallelum | reverse complement strand
AAAAACATTGTATGTAAGTCCTAAGTCTGGCTTGTCTCTTCAAAAAAACCTCTGGGTCGCCTTCCAAGACCTTACATAGCAGTAATTCTCTCCAGCTGTTCAGCGCAACATGGAGATAGGAGAGGGTTTTGTGGACGCATGGAAATGGTTAAATAGCAATAGCATCCAACTGTAGGCCGGTGCTAATCATCACATACATAATTCTACTGTATGCCTCTCACACATGCATCATTAAGGCTGCTTGAGGTGATAGAGCGTCACGGAACCCTAACATGATATGCATTTGTCCACAGACCCCCATCTCAAAATGTGTTGTGCCAGGGTCGGATTTGTGTTAAAAATGTTTGCTGCTTTGCACGAGTATGCTTATACGTACACCAGAGTCCTCGCAGCGGTGCCGGCCCACAGGGGAATAAAGTGAAGAGGGAATGTTGAGAAAACAAGAATGTGGCCGGCTGGCCGAACAAGCTGATAGCCAAAGTGCCAATATTCTATTATTTAGGACGCAGAAACCAACGTTTCAGTCTTCATCTGCGTCCTAAATAAAATATTGTCACTTTGGCTATCAGCGTGTGAGGCCACTTTCTTCTTTTCTCAACATTCCCCCTTCAAAAAATGTTTGCTTAAAATTCAAAATAAAAAAATTAAATTCAAGATTTTCAAGACTTTTCACAAATATGAGATAATTTGGGATACTCGCAGTGAGCCTGTACATCTGCTATTTTTGAATAGCCATATAAAATATGGATAAAGTGGTTAAAGTGATGAGCTATATGTTAAGTCATCTTGCTGTGGGACCCCCTGGAACACCCTCAAGGACCCCTGGAGGTCCCCAGACCTCACGTTGAGAACCACCGACCATGATATAAAGTACAATAATGTTGCCCTTCAACTTCACCTGTGCTCTGAGCTCAAGCAGCTGGAAGTAATGATTACTCTCATGCAAATGTTTCAAAATGACTATGTTTCTCCTTCACAAGGCACAGAAGCCATGCATCATGGCACTGATGAAGATGATTGACAATATAGTAGCCTGCAACATCTATTTTCAGCTCGGTGATATAAAGGTCTATGTATGCATGTCACATTAAGATGGCGTATATTGAACAAGCGTTGGCATTTATATTAAATAATCTCTTATGAATACATTATTTTGGTAAGAATGGATGTTTTTAAAGTGCCACGTGCTGAATATCAAATTTTTTGGCACCAGCAGGAAGCCGCTGGTAGCTGATAAGTGAAATATCCATCTGTCTGTCTAACTCTCCCTCCCTCTCCTCTCTGTCTAGCCAGTCTTCTTTATTTCCCACCCACACACAGTCCTATTAGCCAAACTCCCTTTTGTTTCTCCTTTCTCTCTCTCTCTCTCTCTCTCTCTCTCTCTCCTCTCTCTCTCTCTCTCTCTCTCTCCCCTCTCTCCATCTCCTGCTCTCGGAGGATTTGGAAGTTGCCGCGAGCGATTAGCAGAGTGCACGCCACCGCCTGTCAATGTCATCATGTTGAGAGAGAGAGAGAGAGAGAGAGAGAGAGAGAGAGAGAGAGAGAGAGAGAGAGAGAGAGAGAGAGAGAGAGATGAGAGAGAGAGAGAGAGAGAGAGAGAGAGAGAGAGAGAGAGAGAGAGAGAGAGAGAGAGAGGAGAGAGAGAGAGAGGTGAGGAGGAGAGAAGGGAAGGAAAAGGAGTATTTGTTTTCACTGCGATGCTGTAAATCCCTGGTTAGATCACACACACATTCTTGTCTGAGGCCATCACTGCTGGAAACCGGGCGAAATAGAAGCCTTCTCCATAACGTTTGATTTCTGCGAGTTTCTGAACATTCCCCTTGAATTGTACATGTTCCCATATTAGTTTGAGGACGTTTTCACGACCCCTGTAGGACCACTGTAACCCCAGAAAGGATTCAATACGAGTATCGGTTCTATATCTCCACCTTTCTTAAGGTTGCGTTTTTTGAAAAGGCAAGGTTTTCATTCCATGGAAGCGAGCGAGAGAGAGAGAGAGAGAGAGGGGGAGAGGGGGAGAGGGGGCAGTCTGATAGCCATAGAGTATAAGACAGAGTTAAGGGACAAGGGGAGAGCAACGACTTGAACTCATGCTTCCTTCATGCCTGAGTGTCCAAGTTGCTCCTTGACACCTGACAGGGGGGAGTTTCCCTGGTTGGACTACCAACTGTGCCACCGTGCCCCCTACATATAGACTTCTATTGGCGAAGAGCATTGCGAACAGTGACAAAGTCCTGGACCGGAAGTTGGCAGAATGCACTGGACTCAGCCCAGCTTTAATGATCTTAAATTCCTTTATTTAGTAGTGGCCCTACAACATAAACATTACGGAGACTTTGTCACTGTACAATACTTAAAAACAGTTATGTTGCACACATGCCTAAAATTGCTGATATGTGCGCAGCCCTCGTTGAAAACAATGTATTTCAAACTCCAGCTTGTCCCTCTCCAGGCTGCATGAACAGCGCTCGAGCGCTCAGTTTTCTGCCCCATCAATGTC
>NC_139705.1:24015201-24031361 GCF_964188405.1 Protomyctophum parallelum | reverse complement strand
GAATGGTGTGAAAAGTATTAAGTGCCAGTAATAATTGGAAGCGAGCCTAGAGAATCCAAATATAATCTTACAGCGGGAACACTTGTAATACATTGGTTCTGGAAAAAGGCCCAGAATAAACGTGCACACACACACACACAGAGAGAGAGAGAGGGTAGTTCCCCCATGCAAGCCTCCCAGAACAAGGGGAGATGTTGTACCAGACGCTGACAGTGCTATAGCTAGGTCTTTGGGACCAGCCTGGAATGGGATGCTCTCCGGCCATCAGCCCACAGAACAACACCCTGCCCCCCCCCACCCCCTCCCACCCCTCTGCCCCCCCCCTGCACCAAATCCACATCCATCCCCTCATGCCTCCGTCCAGCCAAGGAAAACATGGCTCATATTTTTCCTGGCATATATACCACCCCCACCCCACCCCCCAAGGCTTCACACAGACGCATGCATGCATGCACGCACGCGCGCACAAGCACGCACGCACGCACGCATACACACACACACACACACACACACACACACACACACACACACACACACACACACACACACACACACACACACCTTTTTATAGATATGCCCCATGCCCCCACATTTTACATGGAAGGTATATAGGGAAGGAGCGCTATAGTGCCTCTGCTGGTTGTATTCATTTTTAACTGTACTGTTGTACAGTTGTAATTGACAACATGGGGCGGGGCGGGGCGGGGGGGACTCATTTCTTGCAATGAGTCTCTAAGATTTGTTTTGTAATGAATGTGTTATATCGCAATATCCCTCACAGTAAAGCCCAATAGCACCACATTATCTTCACTAAATTTATGTTATGAAAGCATAACGGACGGACGGACGGACGGACGTCAAATGGCTGACTGACTGACTGACTGACTGACTGACTGACTTAGACATTACTCACATTTTTAGGAAACCAGTTGTTATGGAAACATACAATGTCAAACAAACAAAATAACATAGGTAGTAAATGGAGAGAAAAGGAGAGGCAAAATATCCTATAAGCTTCTTTATGACATTATTGAACTATAAACTATAACTACTGTATCCACGCACGCACGCACACATAGAAATGTGTAGGTGTTGTGAGGGCATATACAGTGACAGCAGGTATAGGATCTCCTTTACCCATAATCCTCTGTGAGCTCCACACACAAGAGACAGATTGTTTCTCGAATACTGTCCTCTGCTTCATCCTGGAAGGAATATACACACTGAATCTCCTACTGAAACGCACGCACGCATGTACGAATGCACGCACGCATGCACGCACACATTTTTTATCAATCTATTTAAGAATGTTAAATAGTTGATACATTAAAAACTATGTTTGCTATAGATTTGATTAAATCCACATCAAATGGTTTCCTTTTAAACATCTATCTAAATGTAAACTCACTATTAGTTTTTTTATGAAAAAAGACAAAGATATATAAAAAAAATAGCTATATTCTTTATTATTATATTCTCTTAGAAGGGAGGTTTACAACGTGCAGGAAATCAAGTTTCATCAAGTCTTTCACATTGTACAAATTGTACATTGCAGTAATTTACTCAAAGTTATGTTTGGCTTGCTTCAGATTAGCTATTTATTTTGAACTAGCTGTGCATATAATGTTCTAAAGATATCACTGCATCCAATGTCAACTGCAATAAAATTCCAAAGCTGTTACTGGCCCCATAAAGAGAGAGAGAGAGAGAGAGAGAGAGAGAGAGGGGGGGGGGGGGGGGGGGATCAGTGGTGTGAATTAACTAAGTACATTTACTCAAGTAGGCCTACTGTACATATAAGTACAATTTGGAGGCATTTTTACTTTACTTGTGTATTTCCAGTAAGTTTTCAGTTTTTACCTTCTACTCCACTACACACCTCAGAGGCAAATATTGTACTTTCACTCCACTACTATTATTGTAAAACTTATAGTTACTTTAGATTTACATTATTATTACAAAACATACATGAACCACTCCAGTCCTGTATATACATTTATTATAAAACATGAACCACTCCAGTCCTGTATATACATTTATTATAAAACATGAACCACTCCAGTCCTGTATATACATTTATTATAAAACATGAACCACTCCAGTCCTGTATATACATTTATTATAAAACATGAACCACTCCAGTCCTGTATATACATTTATTATAAAACATGAACCACTCCAGTCCTGTATATACATTTATTATAAAACATGAACCACTCCAGTCCTGTATATACATTTATTATAAAACATGAACCACTCCAGTCCTGTATATACATTTATTATAAAACATGAACCACTCCAGTCCTGTATATACATTATTATAAAACATGAACCACTCCAGTCCTGTATATACATTTATTATAAAACATGAACCACTCCAGTCCTGTATATACATTTATTATAAAACATGAACCACTCCAGTCCTGTATATACATTTATTATAAAACATGAACCACTCCAGTCCTGTATATACATTTATTATAAAACATGGACCACTCCAGTCCTGTATATACATTTATTATAAAACATGGACCACTCCAGTCCTGTATATACATTTATTATAAAACATGGACCACTCCAGTCCTGTATATACATTTATTATAAAACATGGACCACTCCAGTCCTGTATACTGTACATTTAGGCCTTTTGAAATGAGCCCATCTACTGTATACATGTGTGTTGCGATGTTCTGCATTGGGGGCGTTTAGATCTGCTATTTTTAAATAGACTTTTTATACATTTTATACCTTTTGAAAACGTGAAAATGGGACATTTTGCATAATGAGTACTTTATACGTTACCAATATACCTTTGTACTTTTTACTAGATTTCTGGACTTTCACTGCTAACAGAGTATATCTACAGTGCAGACTTCAGTGGTAACAGAGTATATCTACAGTGCAGTATTTCACTGGTAACAGAGTATATCTACAGTGCAGTATTTCACTGGTAACAGAGTATATCTACAGTGCAGTATTTCACTGGTAACAGAGTATATCTATAGATATACTCTGTTACCAGTGAAATACTGCACTGTATACAGTGCAGTATTTCACTGGTAACAGAGTATACAGTATTTACAGTGCAGACTTCCACTGGTAACAGAGTATATCTACAGTGCAGACTTCCACTGGTAACAGAGTATATCTACAGTGCAGACTTCCACTGGTAACAGAGTATATCTACAGTGCAGTATTTCACTGGTAACAGAGTATATCTACAGTGCAGTATTTCACTGGTAACAGAGTATATCTACAGTGCAGACTTCCACTGGTAACAGAGTATATCTACAGTGCAGACTTCCACTGGTAACAGAGTATATCTACAGTGCAGACTTCCACTGGTAACAGAGTATATCTACAGTGCAGACTTCCACTGGTAACAGAGTATATCTACAGTGCAGTATTTCACTGGTAACAGAGTATATCTACAGTGCAGTATTTCACTGGTAACAGAGTATATCTACAGTGCAGTATTTCACTGGTAACAGAGTATATCTACAGTGCAGTATTTCACTGGTAACAGAGTATATCTACAGTGCAGTATTGATAAGTAAAACATGTGAATACTTCTCCCACCACTGACGAGGCCCTTCCCTTCCAGCCCGCGGGCATCACCAGCAGGTGCCCGCGGTGACTTGTCAATAAGCGTTATGGAGGAAGCTGGCGGTTGGTGCAGGCATTCCAGCGGCCAGCCTGCCCCGCCGCCCCGGGTCCTTAGCTGTGGCAAGGCTTTACCACTGGCCACAGAAATGCCAGTCTCTCTCTCTCTCTCTCTCTCTCTCTCTCTCTCTCTCTCTCTCTCTCTCTCTCTCTCTCTCCTTCCACTTACTACTCACTGCTACAGTACACACATGCACGCACGCACATGTGCACACACACACACACACACACACACACACACACACACACACACACACACACACACACACACACACACACACACTGCTGCAGGACTTCACACTCCACGAATATTGTATTTTTAGCCGTTACTGTTTTGAAAACCCCATTTAGTGCCCATTTCGGCCCGGTGGCAAGAGTTGAAGGTTTATTTTGGGAGCGCTCATATTTCCAGTCCTGGGAAGCAGGTATTGCTGTGGGTTTTCTGCCATGGCGGCCATGGGGGAAAAATACGTCTTGGGCGCCGCATGGCAACGATATTATTGCGCTTCCCTCTTCACATTATTTTCTTCACTTCGGGAATGTCTTTCCTACGAAGCAAGTCTGTGGTCTTCGACGTGTTCCTATTCTAATCTGTGGTCTCACCAAAAATGGACTAAAACGTTTTTATTGAAATGTACTACTGACTTTTAGCTCAATGAGGGAACTTCAAAGCGGAACACATGCTGCATCTCACAACTGTGAGATATAGGCAATTGTCGCTTCTTTATTTTGTACCCCTGGCTTTTTACTTTGACATAAAAGCCAGGGGGAAAAAAGGTATAGCCGGCTGGAAATGTTTTAATGTGCAGCTTATATCCAGCCGGCAGACGGACGGTGCTTGTGGAACATCCTGGATTTACGGTTGCAAATGCTACCAAATTGGTAGCAGTCTGGAGTCCTTGTGTGTGTGTGTGCCTGCGTATGTGTATCTGTGCGTGTGTGTATGCGCGCGTGCGTGTGCCCCAACCAACGTATACATCACAGGATGTGAATCTGGCCATGCAGGCCAGGCCTGCTCTCTGTCACCATAATTCCTCCAAATGAGGAGGCTCACCGAAATGTCCCTCCTCTTGCTGCTCCCATTCACAGGCCCCCTCCCTCCCCCCCTCCCCTCCCCCCGCCCCGCCATTGGCCCGCTCCTCCGTCCCACCGTATCAGATGCCTGCGTGGCCGCAAGCACTTCATTCTAATACAGGCCCGTGTAGCGCATAACCCTCGCCACTCTGCACCGTACAGCCTCCATATGGTTCACTTCCACAAGTCCACACACACCGCGCTTCACCCCCCCCCCCCCCCCCCGCTTGTTGAAGCTGTACATGTTTATTGAATTACACTGTGTTTTTCCAAGTTGGGAGGAGTAGGAGGGAATAGCATAACAATAGAGAGAGGTTTACTTTAAGTATAAAGCACCCCCCCCCCCCGACGTCAGGTGGTCTTATTCCCGGGGAATGTTCTTCATGCCGCTTCCCGTTTTCTTTCTGTGAGCGCCTCGCTAAGTCCTCCCCAAACACCTGCCGTTTATTATTCCTCTCTGGTCGTTTTCAACACTTCTTCTTCTTCTCCTTCTCCTTCTCTTTCTCTTTCTCTTTCTCTTTCTCCTTCTCCTTCTCCTTCTCCTTCTCCTTCTCCTTCTCCTTCTCCTTCTCCTTCTCCTTCTCCTTCTCCTTCTCCTTCTCCTTCTCCTTCTCCTTCTTCTCCAGACGTGATTATTTACTTACACCGTATTTCTCCTTCTGTATAATATAGAATCTCGTTGACGCTGATATGTTTCAGTCGATATACTACACTGTCCCTCAGAACATAATGTTGGTGCATGGGCACCGGCACACATGCACCTATACACCTGCATACTCTCTCTCTCTCTCACACACACACAAATACACACACATGCACTCACCGTTGCGCTCACACAAAAGCACGCGCAGACTCAAAGACGCGCACCACTCATGCACCCGCTGTTTCATGCAGACGTCACAATCCAACTCGATCTAAAATACACACAGAGGACTCACGCACATACACACACATGCTGCAACATGTGCTCTAGGCAGAGAGGTGCCCTGTAAGAAAATAATCATGCCCTTCGGTCGTGCATGTTCGCAGCAGTGTAATATTTGGCCACAGTATATTTTCAATGGGAACACAGGGAAATGTATTGAAGCGGTGATCTGGAGGGCAAACAGTGGTGTCCATTCTGTAGGCAGACAAGGCCGAAAGACGATAGGGGCCCACATGTATCCTGTTACCACGCACACACACACACACACACACACACACACACACACACACACACACACACACCCTCACACACACACACACACACACACACACACACACACCCCCACACACACACACACACACACACACACACACACACACACACACACACACACGTTACTATACATGTGAGGACCAAATTTCCCCAAATGTATATATATAGTACAATTTGAGAAAGAGACATTGTGAGGACAGACAACATCCTTGTCCTCACAATGCACGATAAAGAGAAAGTATAGTGAGGCTCAGTTGGGGATAATAATGGCAGCAAGTGTATGTCCTGACAAGTATAGTAATACAAACACGCACGGGTGTGTGTGTGTGTGTGTCCGCGGGTGTGGATGGATCCTGAAGGATTTACAAGTAGGGAGAAGGGTTAAGGTGTGCTGAATGACATTAATAAGCTGAATGAAACACATAGAGGCCATTGTGCTGCCTGACGGTCCCATTGTGGACACTAGCGGGACCCATTATCACTGGGATGAGCACGGTGGGCCGCCCCGCGCCCCACAGGGGAGTCTGAAGAGGCTGGGGGTCTCTGGGGGGCAGATCAGACTACACACACACACACATACACACACGCAGTCAACCGCCCACCATGCCACCTGAACAGAGAACAAGACACATCTGTGAGCGAGGGACACAGACGAGAGAGAGAGAGAGAGAGAGAGAGAGAGAGAGAGAGAGAGAGAGAGAGAGAGAGAGAGAGAGAGAGAGAGAGAGAGAGAGAGAGAGAGAGAGAGAGAGAGAGAGAGAGAGAGAGAGAGAGAGAGAGAGAGAGAGAGAGAGAGAGAGAGAGAGAGAGAGAGAGAGAGAGAGAGAGAGAGAGAGAGAGAGAGAGAGAGAGAGAGAGAGAGAGAGAGAGAGAGAGAGAGCTGAGACAGGGGACCACACAGATCTGTTCCTGAAGGTCTAAATGTTTTCATTGGGTAAACAATAACTCTGCTGTCCTGACCCTTACAACCTTTTGCCGAACCCTTTTTTGTCCCCCCATTACTATTATCATTGCTGAGATTATTATTGTTTTATTATCGTTTAAAATTTGTTGCAGAGAGCTGACAGGATGTTGCCACCATTTCACACCTCTCCTATAGCAACACTGTCGACACCGTATATACTTGACGGAGGAAAGTCCATCTTAAAAGTTGTGCGTTTCTCAAACTTCTGAAACTGCAGCCACGACCTCTTCACAGTCACACACAGCATAATGGAGCATGGACATGCAAGTCCGTTTTTATATAGCCATTAATGAAAATCTAGGTTTTATTGGGTTGGTGTATTGTAGAAGAGGTATGCTAACTGTACAGATATACAGCTTATTATAATGGCAAGAGACATGAGGCAACATTCTGGCAGGTGGATTATCCACTTTGCTGCATGTGTCCTGGCCCAGAACGTCCATGAGCACTGAAGAGAGAATACAAGCACACATACTGTACATGTACTGACACACACACACACACACACACACACACACACACACACACAGACACGCGCACACACACACACTGAGCCTCCCCCAGTACAACGGGATGCTCGGCACATTCCCTCCAATTGCTTGTTTCAAGTGGAGACTGATTGTGGAAAATTATACCTTCAGAACCCCCTTGTGTGTGTGTGTGTGTGTGTGTGTGTGTGTGTGTGTGTGTGTGTGTGTGTGTGTGTGTGTGTGTGTGTGTGTGTGTGTGTGAGCGTGCGCTGGGGGGTTGGGTGCTCTGTGGTGTGCCCATATATAGATGATCATGTATGTCTTGTACCAATCATGCATACAGTATATGTTTGTTTGTGTGAGTGACAAAGTCTGTACAAAGACAATGCAGTGATATGCCTGCCCGCGTGCATGCATACTGTACGTACATGCATGTGTTCGTGCGTGCAGCGTACGTACGTGCATGCGTGCATGTTAAGAGGGGCAGGGAGTGACATCAGTATGTTTCCACTGTACCACAGCTATCAGGTTAACATTAGCTCACAGTCTCCTCACTCCAGAGGCCTGTAAATGATGGTCGTGTGTGTGTGTGTGTGTGCGTGTGTGTGCGTGCGCGTGTGCGCACGCATGCGTGCGTGTTCGTCTGTGCGCGCGTCTGTGTGTGTGTGCGTAATCATATCTAAGGCTATACCACATTTTGCTTAAGCATATAGACATATTTGGCAGCCATGGTGTGCAGTGTGTGCACGGCCATCATGTGTTGCGCATGTGCAAGCTACTGTAACAGGCCAACACAACACGTATATAGTACTGTACAGCAGAATGCTGAGCGTTAATTCTGCGGTCCAACTCGACACTCTCACAGTCGACCACTTAAACCCACTAGTCTCCGTCAGACGGTCTCCAGTTACAGCCGTATACACTGCCAAATACCTGAGCGTTCATGGAACTCTCCCGGGTCCATTTCCACATGCTCAGAGGGAACGCTCATGGATTTCGGACGGTGAAGCTTGGCTTGCCTGACTTTAAGGGGCCAAGTTAATGTGTCATTTTAGTCCCAGAACCACCAACACACACACACACACACACACACACACACACACACACACACACACACACACACACACACACAGTGCACATGCACACGCACACGCACACACACACAAACGCACACACACACCACCATAAAACATAAATTTATCTTGTGGACCAACATGATCACAAGTATAGTGACACACACGGACACACACACCACCCATGCACGCACGTGTACACACGCACGTGCTACTGCACGTCCATTCCCGACACACTCTGCCTCCTCCTTGCAGCTGGAAGACATTAAGCTGTCTCTGCTGTTCTGCGTGTACCAGGGGATGATAACCTGCCCCATGCACCACTGGCCCGCCATGATTGGACTAGAGCATTTATTTGGGCTATTAACAACCTATCTGCTGCCCCCTGCGCTAATAATAGCTATAACACACGCTCTGGCCCTTCAGTCTGCTGCAGGTGAATGGCTTATAGACTGGCACTGTACTGTATTGTCTGTGAGTTCTAGCTACTGTACGCCTCTACATATGTACAGTATGCCTATAGTGTGTGTGCGTATGCACGCATTCGTGCACATGTGTACAAATATCCTAGCCTGGGTCCCAGCCTGATTCGCTGCGTTCCGTGGATCTGAAAATGTCACTGCTCTACTCAGTGTGGACAGAGGCTGCTTGACTCGCATTTCATAACGTCAACTGGTACATAGCCACGTTGTTGCTGATACGTCATCAGCCAGCACCATTCAAGAATTGAGAGTAAAAACTGGTGGGGTAAAGTAGACCCTTCAAGCAGTTACCATTACTTTCAGAGTGTGCCGCTGAGCTGCGCGCATGCAAGGTCACTTCAGTGGGAGATAGATTGCTATATATTGTCAGGGCAGAGAGGGACACGTCAGAATTCTCCAGGTCAGACTCCCTCTCTGGCCTGCGCTTCGCGGGCCCCCAAATCTGTGGACTGATATGATCGAATCTGAATTTGTGATGTAACAGGTCGTATTTGCTTTCATATATGTCTTTGCTGTTCATATGTATACAAGTAAGACGCGCAAACGCGGGAAGCGAACGCAGCTCGTGTGTGTGTGGTTGTGTGTGTGTGTGTGTGTGTGTGTGTGTGTGTGTGTGTGTGTGTGTGTGTGTGTGTGCTACAGCTGCGCCCTCTGGTGGCGGGCGGGTGGTGTCACAGCGGGACACACACACAGACATGATCAGCAGGGTCTCATAGTAAGTGGCTCACTGCGTTCGCAATCACATGACCATTCAATTTGGGATAATTGTGGGCAATCAATAAATGCCAGATCTTGTGAATCCATAATTTTAAGTGTACAGCCTGTTTATTGGACTATTAGATAACGCTCTCACAGGATGGCGCATCAAAACCTACCGTATTTATTTTTGTTCCCACTCCTTTTGGGGTATTTTTGGTCACTGTTGCACATACATTTGCACATACATGGTCAATATGGTGCATTTATATAGCCTAGTGCCTTTATCCAAGGTGCTTTAGAGAGATTGTGCATTACATTCACACATTACAAAAACTGATGCCGGAGGACACCATGCAAGGCACCAACCTGCACATGGGGAGCAATTAGGGGTTCAGAGTCTTGCTCAAGGACACTTCGACACTAACTCTGGGGGATCCCGGGTTTGAACTGGGAACCTTGTGGTTTACCATCCGGTCAGTCTACCCCTGAGCCACTGCCGGACATGAAATTTGTCCTTCTCCCATCCTAACTATTATGAGCAGTGCTGTGTATGCCTGCAGGGTGGCCTTGGTTTCCTCAGTCTGTTTGATGTACTGGATTCATCCTCTCTTTGCATCTTGAACACAAGCATGCACCTGCCCAGAAGAATACTGGCAGACAAACAAAAGGAAAAAAGCTAACACTCTCAGCAGTCACACAGTCACACGCACACATGCACACACACCCTCACACACACACACACACACACACACACACACACACACACACACACACACACACACACACACACACACACACACACACACACACACACACACACACACACACACACACACACACACACACACACACACACGCGCATTGCAGAACACTTTGTGTTGGTTCTCTTCATCCCCTCAGGCCTTGGCAACACTCATAACCTTCATCTTTCCATCCTTCCTCTTGCTCTCTTTCGCTCTCTGCCAGACCAGTTGTAGTTCTTTTCCCATTCAAGTGTTTTGTCCCTTTTTACTTCATGATCCCATACAGTACATCCCCCATGTCTCTCTCTCTCTCTCTCTCTCTCTCTCTCTCAATGCGACGTGTACCATTACTTTCACAATAGGCCACTTCCTACATACAGAAAAGTACAATTTTCGACGTTAATTCAAAATATAGGCATCATTTTCAATCTACATGCCAGCTACAGTATAAAACAGTATATATGTCATTATACACATCATCAAACTGTCTTCCATGGATATACTAAGCTCTTAATTTCTGACTTCATTAAAATATGAACGTGAGGGATTAGCGACTTTATCGTAATCATAGCGAGGTAAGCAAGCAACATTATTTCTCCAGGTTTCTGTACGGAACGGAAGGGGGGGTTGCTTTCAGAGTAAAATGCTATTTTGAAAGAAATCCCGGCGCTGATTGTGTTAAATGGGGGTCCGTAGACTAATATGCATGTCAAACTGGGGGTCCTTGACATTAACCCATTCTGACCGGGCACCCATTTTGGTGTTGGCATCATGTTATGCTTTAGCTATTGAAAAATAGCAGATCTACAAGCTCATATCGCGCCACCGAGTGGCGCGATACGAGCTTGTAGGTATGCTATTTTTGAAAAATCTAAGACACTTTTAGAATCTGATCTCAGGTCAGAATGGGTTAATAATGAAACTGTCAGGATGTAATAGACATTTTTAGAATCTGATCTCAGGTCAGAATGGGTTAAACGGGTTGAGAATCACTGCTAGAGCCGTATATCTTCTCTCATGGGGGTCCCTGACATATCTTTTCAAATGGGGGTCCGCGGGCTAATTAATGTCAATTTGGAGGTACTTGGCATGAAAAAGTTTGGGAACCACTAGTCTAGAGGGAGAACATGAGGCGGCCATGGATATAGACCCCTGGTCAGTGACGTATATGCGTCTGCTGTTGAGCGTATGCGAGCACATGCACGTACATATGCACGTCTCAAAGATGCATGAGCAACAACACTCCCTGATGACAGGTACTGCCACAGCCTGTATAGGATATTAGGATTACATGCAGTGACAATTAGCTCGCCCCCACCCACCCACCCACCCACCCGACGGTGGATTTGAACCCACAACCTCCGTGGTGGTGGGCAGAAACGTTTACCGCTGCATGAGCCACGCACCTGGGCGCTTGTTTTGCACCCACGTTTCTAAGCATAAGATGCCCAGCGTTACACACATGGATGAAAATGCTTCTAAACACAACATGCAGTCCAGTATATGTCATCCATTCCATGAGGCTGCACTGCATGGGCCTGTCTATATCTAACCCGTCTCACCGCTGTGGAATGTATCGCCTTAAATAGTCATGCGAGGACATTCGAACATGGCCCATTTTAAGTCTGAATCTGCCTCTGGAGCATTGTGTGATGAGTAACTCTTCAGACATGTTCGGGAACGTGATTCCAGGATTTATTTATTTTTCTTCCAGGAATTGAAACTGGTTATTTTTATATTTATCGTATGTTAGCAGTGGTAGACAAAAAACATGACTCCTCACTGGTCAGTTATAGTTTAGAACATGACTCCTCACTGGTCAGTCATAGTTTAGAACATGACTCCTCACTGGTCAGTTATAGTTTAGAACATGACTCCTCACTGGTCAGTTATAGTTTAGAACATGACTCCTCACTGGTCAGTTATAGTTTTCATGTAGTTCCCATGGAGTCCCTGAGGAACGGAGCTCCTTCCTCCTCTTCTCTTCCGTCTATTTCTGCCATTGTTCTCTCCCGTTTGTCACCACCTGTTTGTGTGCGCGTGTCAGTGTGTATGTGTGTGCGTGTGTATGTGTGTGCGTGCGTGCAGGTTCACATGTATAATGTGTGTTTGAGATAGAGAGCGAGAGAATTGAGAAAAAGTCAGAGAAAGTCAGAGACAAAGAGATTCAGAGAGGGAGAGGGATCGTGTAGCTGTCATTTCATCAATTTACAATTTACAATTTAGGCATTAAGCAGACGATCCAGAGTAATTTGGCACGCAATGGAGGCACAATAACAGAATGGACAGACCATAAGGAAATGACCAAGAGAATGTGATAGCTTAAAAGCATGTGCGTGCGTGCGTGCGTGCGTGCGTGCGTGCGTGCGTGCGTGCGTGCGTGCGTGCGTGCGTGCGTGCGTGCGTGCGTGCGTGACAGGTGTTGTCCTTGGGGAGTGGGCTCTCTATAGGCCAGAATAGAATGAGGATATGAATATAGGATATGTCCACTCTGGTGCACCTGTGGAGCCTGTGACAAAGGCCACACACACACACACACACACACACGCACACGCACACGCACATGCACACACTGGGAACTGGAAGGAAGGAAATGCTATATTCCAAAGTGCATTATAATTTCATTTGACTGGCTCTTTGACCGTTTTAAGGAAACAGAAAAGAAAAAAACCCATCAGAGCACTAACACTTAGTGAAAGGAAGCAGAACAGAAGCTTGGTTTTCGTGTGTGTGTGTCTGTGTGTGCGTGTACGTGTGCATGTGTGTGTGTGCATACGTGTGTGTCTCAAGAGTTGTTGTATATTCAACATTATACATCCTGCACCATCAACACCCTCCTCACCCCCTGCGGTCTCTTTGTCCCGGGCAGCCACTGTATAGTTGCACTGTAGGCTGTACTAGGGTACTGCTGCACCACTGTATGTTATCACAAGTGTTTGGACAGTGCACTGGTACATAGACGGCTCTAATGACACTGAGTGCGTACACACTCACACACACGCACGCACACGCACACGCACACGCACACGCACACACACACACACACACACACACACACACACACACCTCGCGTCCTCTTGTCCTCCTTTTTTCCCCAGAGGGAGCCGCAAGTCTCCTTTCTCTCCCGCTGGCCGCCCCGCTAGTGGCGGTGGGGTCGCGGGTGGGTGTGTGGGTGTGTGTGTGTGTGTGTAGTGGTGGTGGGGTCGCGGGGTCTCCCAGATAAGAGCGCAGGGGTTTTTGTAAAGAGAAGCTTGACTTTCAGAGCACAGGAAGAAGGGATGAATAACCCGGAGGAGAGGAGGAGAGGAGAGGGAGGGAGGTCGGATGAAACTCCAAACCACCTGTGCATCTGATAAGGCGCATTGAGGGAGAGCGTAAAAGAGAAGGTTATAGCAGGGAAATGTCAATAAGCGGCCAGGGAGCGAGTGAGAGGAGAGGCAGAGGGGTCTGGACGGTGAAGAAGAAAGGGACAGGCGACGACAAAAGAAGGGACAATTTAAACATTATCCAAGAAACAAAATGGAAAATTGAGCAAATTAGCGTGCTATATTTATCAAGAAAGAAGTATTGAGAGAAAGTGTAAAAGAAAAAAACAAATTAAAGCATTAACAAAGATGGATGCCAATAGGCTTGAAGGGGATGATCTTTGACACTGTACAATACTGCTTTGAAATGGATACGCATGAAATCCTTAGTGTTCATTTAACTCAGAAGAGTTAAGAATGGAACCAAACGCAATGGAAGCAAACAGACCCTTTGGTTCCCCCTTTTCTTTTTCTTTTTTACAACTTGTGGAGTTAAAATAATCACTTAAACCCTACAGTTTAGCTGACCGGAGTACCCCAGGGCTGTATACCAGGCTCACAACGTGTCACAGTACAATGAGCTTGTTGAGCGCCTTTCAACTATCCTATGTATACAATGGTTTTCCTCTCATTAACGGCCAGAGTTAAAAGCTGCTCTAGAATATGGTATTGGTAATATTCTTCACAACAATCCACCAGCCGATCGCATGAAGACGTGTAGTCTTGTAGAGTTTCTTTCTATTATGAAAAATTATATGAAGATAAGTTGAAAAGTGGTGAAGTGGTCCTTTAATGATCAATAATAGTATATTTTGATTCTAATTATTTTACTTAAAGGGATAGTTCACCCCGGAAATAACGTTCATTTTCTATCGATTATACTCACGCTACAGAAACAGCAGAGGCTCCTGCCTCATGGCTTACTTACTTTTTATACTCTCCCCATGGAGACTTGGATTCATGGATATATATATATATTTTTTTGTCACATTCCTAAGCCAATAATGTGATGACCAGCAGTGGTTCCCTATGGAGACACAAAGAGTCTCCTTTGTGCAGGACACTATACTTGTGGCAAAGTATTGCTACTTTTGACTTAAAGCCCTATATAAAGGTTGACCGGAGTGCCTCAGGGCTCTATACTCGGGAACCGTCTGTTTTCTGTTATTGTGGGGAAAGCCCTGCCCACAACAAGGATGCAGGAGGTTTGGGAATGGGAATCCTTTTCCCCAGCAGTGGTAAACTCACAGTCACCTGAGCATGGGGGCATATGGGGGGAAAGCAGGCCAAGCATCCTGCATGAAGCCAGCTAACCGCCAGCCCTCTGACTGGCTGAAACCCGCTGTTGTTTTTGCTCATTGACGTATCGAGCGGTTATGACAAATGAAGTGCACAGGACCTCAGGTAGCTCCGTGCCGACTCATCGATTCTCACTGTCCGCAAAAGAGTGTTGATTGATAGGTCTGCGCTGGAGTCATTAGGTGCACTCTCACCCGCCGACTGAATACACTCACGAGCGCACGCAGCCACGCACATACCTATACACACACGCATGCATGCATGCATGCACATGCACGCACACACACACAGGCATGCAGTTGCACTGCACGCACAGATACACACAGGCACACACAGACACTCATTCTCACTCACTCACACTCATTCACACTCAGTGATTCTCATACGTGATTGTACACACATTATTGTACATGCACACGCACTGACGCACGTTTGCACAGCACATATCTCACACACACACACACACACACACACACACACACACACACACACACACATGCGCACACACTCGCATATGGGAGGTAGAGCAATAGCGTAGAGCAAGTTGGGACTTTTAATGGGAACCTCATTATGTACAAAACCGTTAAAATTTCAAGCTTCGAGCTTGCAGATCTGCTATTTTCGATATTTCTGTGTGACGCTGTAGTAAGATCAATTAAGTATTGCTTATATGGGCATTAATTTACGAATATTTACAAAAAAGTTAAAATATGTAGACAAGCGGTTTCTGCCGGACACAGTGCCGTCATTCTTTCTGAAAAGAAGAGAGATATAAAGATGGATATATGTCGCCATGCAGGTCCAGATGGATATATGTCGCCATGCAGGTCCAGATGGATATATGTCGTCATGCAGGTCCAGATGGATATATGTCGCCATGCAGATCCAACGTCACTGTAGCACTCTTTGCAGACGATCATGTCTGTCTCCCTCAGAGCAGTGTTGCTGCACGGCTACAGAGAGCTCAGTATTTATGGAGGTTGTGTCAACCCGGGGCCAAGCGGCTCAGGACTTATTTTACGGATCCAGCCATAAAATGGTCAGCTTGAAAATATGAGCGACTTGGCAGGGAGACCATTGCCTACCTCTGGGATCCAATTGCCATGCGCCCCCCTCCCCCCACACACACACCTTCTGCCCACCCCCCCCCCCTTCATGTGTAATGGGAGATGGCCATGATGCACACCCAA
>NC_139705.1:24007701-24010201 GCF_964188405.1 Protomyctophum parallelum | reverse complement strand
TCTCTATGGGGCTGAACTGATCGATAGCTCGTCGATAATAGATAATGACATCTAAGTGCAGGGCGACGGCCCACAGCAACTTAAGTGTCATCAATGCTATTGATCATATACCACCAACATTCGGACGCAGACGGCATCAATATACTTGATTTAGTGTGTTTAAGTGATGCTTCCAGTTTATTCCAGTGGTATGTATATCTGTCTGCTTTCTGTGATGACTTCACAAGCCAGACTGTGGGACATGACAGAGGAAGATTTTTTTTGCTTTATCAGCACTGTCAGAGTATGTGATTTGAAGCTCTTTCCTACCTTTTCCTACCATATTTATGCGATTGTTTGCACATCAATGCTGTGTCCTTCATCACCTGAATGCACACTTAGCATTTCACTCTGAACACATATGTTGTGGCACCTGTCAATCTACATCAGTGGTGTTCAACCTGTGGCCTGGGGACCACCGGTGGGCCGGTGATCGTATTGCAAGTGGGCCCCTAAATAATTGACAAAACACTAAGACTGTAATGATATAACATTAATATAAAAAATGTCATGGTATTTCTTTGAAAGACATTTCCATTGTGATAAATTGGAACCTAAAGTATACCAAGTATTCCATTGATCCATGCTGGAACAGAATAATCAATTCATTGATCATTAAAATGTGCATGCTCTGAAAATGCACGCAATGCACGCAGTGCAGCCCACCCATCTGACCGCTTAACACGGCAGCCGTTCGGGGGCTGTAGTGATTTTCAAGAAAAGGTTGAGGTCCGCTGATCTACACTGAGTACGTGATTATCCTCAAAACGTCTAACACTGCTGTCGATATGTCCCGAACATAAATTAATAAATGAATGAACATAAATCCCTAAATGAATGCAGAGTGAGGGAGTTTGCCAGTGCGGTACAATCAACACAGCAGTGGATGATTTCAATCTGGAATTCCTGACATTGAGTTCTTCATTATTTAGTTTAAATATAATACATTCTGTCTCCCCTAGATATGAACCCCCCAACTCACAATGAGCACCTCTCATTATTGAAGTATTTCTAAGCACTAAGTGTACAGTAGAACTAAGTGTAACCCATTACACCAGTTCCCCAGGGCTCTATACTTGGTCTGCTCTTTTTTTTCCCTCCCCTCTTCACCAAATCTCTATGCCAAAAATAGCCAATCTACAAACAAAACAATAAAATACATTATTATTACACGTGTTGATGACCCAAGTATACAGTATATTATAATCAGGTGAATAACAGCAGGACTTGTTCCTCTTGGTTTTTGTGTTCTTCAAGTCCGACTGCATGACTTTGTGTCCGCCATGCGAGGTTACACACCGCCGTGTTTGTTCCCTACGTTGATTGGCCAATTATGCCTGATTGTTCCTTAAGGGAAGTGGTCTCCGAGAGTTGTTTTGTGAATGGTGAAATTATTCCCCGGCATTTAATGTGACCGCAGGGAGCTCGGGATATCGCGTCGGAGAAAAAAAGAAGTTGCTCGGTCTCGGTGAAAGCTACAGGTATGCTCGTATAATGGCAGGGTTATTAGTCACTCGCTCGTTTGAAAGTCACTGTTGTTTGCTAGGGTGACTTTAATGGTGGTTTGGCCGCCGTGGGCCGTTTGGGTCTTAATGAGGGCTTTCCAGATGGGAGATACAGTTGGGGCTGTGCCCTTGTTCTCTGTCCTTCCTGACCCATGGTGCCCGTGCCATGACTTTGTCTAAAGCAGTGGCTCTCAAACTTTCTTCGCATCAAGGACCCCCAAATTCACATGTATTCGGCCACAGACCCCGACATGAACAGGTTTTGTGCCAGGGACGCCCCCCCAAAACCGAAGTGTTATGCAAAAAAAATCCCAAATGAATCAACAATTTCCAAATACTTTTGGGTTTAGGAGTTTTTTTTTTAATAGCCACTGCAAATAGCCACAGTAAACACATTTAGCTGGAGACCCTCTGGAACTCCTCCAAGGACCAAACTTGTCTAACCACCGGTCTAAAGCGGTGTAGGTATTGAACCACTGGTCTAAAGTGGTGTAGGTATTGAACCACTGGTCTAGTCTAAAGCGGTGTAGGTATTGAACCACCGGTCTAAAGTGGTGTAGGTATTGAACCACTGGTCTAGCCTAAAGTGGTGTAGGTATTGAACCACTGGTCTAAAGCGGTGTAGGTATTGAACCACTGGTCTAAAGCGGTGTAGGTATTGAACCACTGGTCTAAAGCGGTGTAGGTATTGAACCACTGGTCTAAAGCGGTGTAGGTATTGAACCACTGGTCTAAAGCGGTGTAGGTATTGAACCACTGGTCTAAAGTGGTGTAGGTATTGAACCACTGGTCTAGCCTAAAGCGGTGTAGGTATTGAACCACTGGTCTAAAGCGGTGTAGGTATTGAACCACTGGTCTAAAGCGGTGTAGGTATTGAACCACTGGTCTAAAACGGTGCAGGTATTGAACCACTGGTATAGTATAGGTATAGGTATTGCAAGTGGAGCAAACCACTA
>NC_139705.1:23995201-24002701 GCF_964188405.1 Protomyctophum parallelum | reverse complement strand
TTTATTATGTAAAGACTTTTTTTCATTATACATTTCTTTCCTTTCTTGTCTAAGGTGGATTTGTGGAAATGTGTGGTGGCTTGGATTCAGCTCATAAAGACACGCACACACGCACACACACACACACGAACACATACACACACGCACACACACTCTGTCCTCTGATGCTAACATGACGCAAAATAACAACTACAAAGATAGTATATACACCAAAACACGCATGCACACACTTCACACATAAACACAATAAGCAGACACACACCCTTGCACACATTTCTTTCATAAGAAAAGACAGGATGTTGTTCCAAAGTGATAACACTTGTTGTTTATGAGGTGTGACTCGATGTGTGTGTGTGTGTGTGTGTGTGTGTGTGTGTGTGTGTGTGTGTGTGTGTGTGTGTGTGTGCGCGCGCGCCTGTGTGCGTGTGCGCAGCCATGCATGCATGTGTGTGTCAGTGTTTAATAGATAAAGGCTTTGGTGAGGCGGAAGCTACAGCTAGCCTTACAGCTAGCCTTACATCACTGTGTAAATCAGACAGATCTTATAGAAGCAGCCATTTTACACGCAGACTCTTTTAGACAATAAACTTGCCAATTACTCACTCATGCTTACTCAGTCTCATATGATAAATCAGTGGTTCTCACACTTTTTCATGTCAAGGACTCCCAAATTAATATATTTGGCAGTGGACCCCCGTCTGAAAAGGTTTTGTGCCATGGTACCCCCGGAACATCTAAATTATTCAAATGTTTCCAAACATTTTCAATATATTTTCGAATACGTGTCAGCTTGTAGGCAACATCTGCTACTTTTGAATAGCCAACATATAAATGGATGAAGTGGTTAAAATGTTTGTTATGACGTAGCCTATTAGCTATACTTTTTCTGTGGACCGCCTGGAACCCACGCAAGGACCCCTGGGGGTCCCCAGACGCCAGTTTGATTACCAATGTTTTAGACAATAAACAAGAAACTTGCAGTTCACTGCATCTGCTTTCCGCTCATACAATAAATAACCAGTTCGCTGTTTACAATTTACTCTTGTTTTAGAGCCAATAAAAAGCCAGTTCACTCGACTTTTAAATCTGCCCAATGATCTTTATTGCCTCACGTTGTCTTTGACAGAGACCAGTGTTGAAGCTCTAAAGCTACTGTTGAACTACCGTAGCTTAGCAATTCCCAAACGCTGTGTATGTGACTATGTGTATGTACTTTAATATACATATGAGGACATTTGTGTTAGTCATGACTGCACCTGTATGTGCTTGTGTGTTTTTCTGTTCATATGTGTCGTGTCATGTGTCACATAAAGCTTTACTATATGTTGCCAAACGTCCTATTTGTTATTATAGCTTTACAATAATTTGAATCACTTAACCACATTTTATACCGATAGCTGATATGCAAGCTCATAGTGTGTCAATGTGTGCCATGCTATGAGCTTGTAGATGCTATTTTTTTAAAGATATCTTTGAGATGGGGGTCCGGTCCGCAAACAAATATATGAAATGGTTTACAGCTCTAGACTTAGCTCTAGACTTAGCCTATACTAAACTGGACCTGAGTTGTCTCTATAGTACTTGTACTTGGACCACTTTGTTCAATCTACCAAACACTCTCTTTGCAAAAAATAGCAGATCTACAAGCTCGCGACACGTCACAAGATTTTCCACCCAGAATATGGACGCATGCTGCAGGGTTCAAGCGGTTAATATAATATCGTTGCTGTCGGGAGGAAACCACCTAACTCAGTTTTTTTGTTCTCTCCCCCTCGCAAGAAATTGCCAATATATAAAGTCACAAAACCGACTTTGTTGAGGCAGTATTGCTTTGTTTAAAAAATATATATGGTTTCCTTCATTTCCTACCATTTTGGAGTTAGGTGGTTTCTTCCTGACAGCAAAGATATACATAAACTGTACCCTAAATATTGAGGATTTTTTCTTTTTCTGAGCATTCCTTATTTTTCTTAGAAATAAGTGATGTCCGGCCGGTTTGTCGCTTATTTGAGTTCCAGGTATAGTTGGCAACGTACCCTGCTGCGTGCTGTTCATAAAGTGTGTGACCCCATGTGTAATGTTCATATATTTAGTCCTTTTACACTGCTGCGCCTGCTTTGCTATAATGAGTCAATATATCTCCTCACTAATTGCCCTAAATACATATCATAAAGATGGCTCTGTGGAAAGGGCCCCATTCACCAGCAATGCAGACACACATATCACTCACCACAGCTACACACACACACACGCACGCACGCACGCACGCACGCACGCACGCACGCACGCACGCATGCACGCACACATTCAATCACACTAGCCACACGTGCACATACACATGCATGAACACATATTCATAAAACACACAGTCATACCTACTTGTGCATATACCCATATATTTATCATATATTATATACCGTATATAACACACACAAAAAACATGTAAACATCCGGACATAAACCACACACACGCACACGCACACCCTTTTTCCTGTCAAGAACCCCCAAATTTACATTTATTAGCCCATGGACCCCCATTTGAAAACATATACCAGGGACCCCCATAAGAGAAGAGTTTTACAGCTCTAGCAGTGAGCTTCAACCATTTTAATTTCAAGGACCCCTAGTTTCACATGCATTAGGCTACGGCTCCCGTTTAATGGCATTTCTTCTATCTCTGGGACCCCCAATTTATATTGTGAAATCAATGTTAATTGAACTCTGAGAGTGTACAAATGGAACCAAATGGACCCGTTAGGGTTACAGTCACATCAGGGTCCATTTGGTTCCTATAACTATCATTTAGCTGCATGGGGACCCCCTGGAACTCCCTCATGGACCGCTGGGGTCCCCACTTTGAGAACCACTCATGGGTAGCACCATAGAGTAGTAAAAGGATAGAGACTGAACCGGAGCGATAGCCCCGCCCCCCTGCTATTCATTTCAGTGGAAGTTGCTCAGTGGTGTTTTGAAGCACCCGGAAGAACTGTCTACTTACACATTTCTTCGATTTGGAGTCAATGTCAATGTTGGTGTCAATGTTAAAGCCCAGATGCACAGGGTTTCTTCGTCATAACTCCACGGGTCCGCCTGCAGTCCCCACTCTTACCACTATGGCCGAGCGCCTCAACATTGGAGAGCTTCACTGGGGGCTTGGGTAGCACGCTCACACAAATGTCATGTACACACACACACACACACACACACACATGCACGCACGCACGCGAGCACACATGCACACATGCACACACACCTTAATCCCACATCCCAGCCTTTTAACAAGGGGCAGTAAATAACGCACAGGCATTTCATTAACGAGGTCCAGCCTGAACGCTCTGCCTTGCTCTACAACATACGCACGCACGCAGAAACACACACACACACACACACACACACACACACACACACACACACACACACACACACACACACACACACACACACACACACACACACACAGACATACACTTCCTGCTTAAAGGCACCTGAAAGTCTTAACACAGCACATGGCAACCTGTTCTGTCTCACTGATGGACAATGAATGAATGATGCCTGATTTTTATTAGCCTACTTGAGTAAAAGTACAAAAAGTATTGGAATCAAAATGTACTTAAAGTTCCAAAGGTAAAAGTACTCATTATGCAGAATATCCCATATTTC
Source organism: Protomyctophum parallelum (assembly GCF_964188405.1). Taxonomy (NCBI): domain Eukaryota; kingdom Metazoa; phylum Chordata; class Actinopteri; order Myctophiformes; family Myctophidae; genus Protomyctophum; species Protomyctophum parallelum. The sequence goes on along the minus strand of NC_139705.1, from coordinate 23,999,041 downwards.
AAGTTTCCGACGCATGTGATGCATTTTGACCAAGCTATTTTGTCTACAATGTATGGCTGAAGTAGTTTAATGTATGTTTTCAAATAAATGCAGCGGTGTAAAAGTACAATATTTGGATCCGAGATGTATTGGAGTAGAAGTAAAAGTAATGGAAATTGGAAATACTCAACAAAGTTAAATCCCTCAAAATTGTACTGAGTGCATATAAAATAAATGTGTTAATACCTACTATGTAACTAAGTCACTAATTAAGTTGCTTTGCACCACTGTTGCTGCTGCATGTATTTTTGTCTCTTTCCAATTACGCTTGAAGTACTGAGTAAAGAGCAATAGTTGTAACATGACTCAACAGGAGCCGTCACGGGTCTACTCATTCTGACTAGATTTACATTAATGAATCTGCATTGAGGATTTTTACTGTAGTGGGTGACTTGTGGCCCACAATATGTCAACCTTTTGGTTGGTTGTGAATTATAATTAATATTACATAAATTGTTTCATGTGACCGTGTTGGAACAGTTTACGAGCACATAAAAATACACAAATGCCTTTTGTGTGGGGAGCACATGCACGTGCACATACACACGCACATACAAACACACACACATGGGATGGCTGTGTGATGGTCAGTATACAAAAGTAACGTGTGTCGTTAGTGAGTTGGGAGTTGGGACACTTTGACAATTACCATGCGCACACACACATGAAACACACACACACACACACACACACACACACACACACACACACACATACTACAACCCAGATGGCTTTTACAAGGCCCCAGGCCCTGCCTTGCCCGCCTGCCTGGTTTTTAATTATGTCGATGGTCGCTCAGCCCAGATAAAATGGGTCAGGTTTAACACGCCTTCATTCACACACACACACACACACACACACACACACACACACACACACACACACACACACACACACACACACACACACACACACACACACACACACACACACACACAATCACACACACATCAGTGATCACACCTGTAAAATACACTCCGTCCTCCTTCTATATTTACACAACATTATGAGTGGTTATTTAATTCTGGGTCTGTTTTTTACACTTTCATTACATGAACACTTACTTTTTATAGTGTATACAGTACATAAGTATGTGCAGTATAGGTGGTATGTGCGCCACGAGGGCTTTTACATTGGTAAATATGGAGTGTGTGTGTGTGTGTGTGTGTGTGTGTGTGTGTGTGTGTGTGTGTGTGTGTGTGTGTGTGTGTGTGTGTGTGTGTGTGTGTGTGTGTGTGTGTGTGTGTGTGTGTGTGTGTGTGTGTGTGTGTGTGTGTGCTTGCGCATGGATTTACAACCAGTTTCCTCTCTGGCTGTCATTAGGCTGCCAGACATTGCTACACAGGTGTACTGTTACCATCAGTAATAGGCCTGCACATTTACACACACACACACACACACACACACACACACACACACACACACACACACACACACACACACACACACCTCTATGAACAACAAATGTGCAGCATCGCGCTTCCTGTTAAAACGGGCGCTTTTGTTTATAGAGCTTTATTGGATTGACTGTTTATGATAATTAAACATCAATAGAAATCACAAAGTGTCTTCTAGTTTGAAAAGGCTTTGTTTTGTTACCCACTTATACACTCTTTAGGCCTACTAGACTAAAATATCTTTAAAAATAGCAGATCTACAAGCTCAGATGGTATAGATTTGCTATTATGGTGACATGTATTACCAGACTTTCAAAGCCTGATCCAACCCTGCAACCCCTCCTGCTCACTCAGATCAGCTAACACAGGGAAGATGTCTGAACCTTCCCTAAAACAGCCGGGACAGCGCTGATCCACATGTCCCAGACTCCTCTCCCTCCTGGCTCCAGTGGGGAAGGAGAAAAATAAATCCCCTTTGCAGTCAGAACTGCAGACTCAGTCCCACATTTTAGCCGTAATCTGAAAGCTCACCTCTTCAGACCCCACCCTATCCTGCATACTATTACTACTAGCTTGATCAAGTTATGAAGACCATGCAGACATACCTCTGTTCATGTGTTGTTCTGGGTTCATGTTTTTGCTATTTATTTAGACTGATGCTATAGGTTCTTGGTTTTACTCGTGGTCCTAGTTTGCTGTGGTGCTACACTGTCTTTCTGCCTTTGATGTGTGTGTGTTTACCTTGCTTATTGAAAGTCGCTCTGGATAAAGAGTGTGGGCTATATGCCTAAATTGTAACGTTCCCCGGTGAATAGGGACGCTGGGGCTTAAGTTGTTCAGAAACATTGAGTTGTTTATTCATGCATTTGTGTTTGGCAACAGTGATGGGTGGAGCTATATCAGACAGCAGTGATGGGTGGAGCTATATCAGACAGCAGTGATGGGTGGAGGTGTAGAAATAGGGCGGCAGTGGCTCAGGAGGTAGAGCGGCCGTCTTGGAATCCGAAGGTTCCAGGTTCGATTCCCAGCTCCTCCTGGCAAAGTGTCAACGTGTCCTTGAGCAAGACACTGTACCACTAACTGTTCCCGATGAGCACATTGTTTTTTTCCTCCACCAACGGTGTGTGAATGTGAAGTACATTGTAATATAAAGCGCCTTATAGGAGAAAAGCGCTATATAAATGCAGTCCATTTACCATTTACCAGTGATGGGTGGAGGTATATCAGACAGCATGATGGGTGGAGATTTAGAGGACAGCATGATGGGTGGAGATATAGAGAACAGCATGATGGGTGGAGATAGAGGACAGCATGATGGGTGGAGATATAGAGAACAGCATGATGGGTGGAGATAGAGGACAGCATGATGGGTGGAGATATATCAGACAGCATGATGGGTGGAGATTTAGAGGACAGCATGATGGGTGGAGATAGAGGACAGCATGATGGGTGGAGATTTAGAGGACAGCATGATGGGTGGAGATATAGAGAACAGCATGATGGGTGGAGATAGAGGACAGCATGATGGGTGGAGATATATCAGACAGCATGATGGGTGGAGGTATATCAGACAGCATGATGGGTGGAGATTTAGAGGACAGCATGATGGGTGGAGATAGAGGACAGCATGATGGGTGGAGATATATCAGACAGCATGATGGGTGGAGGTATATCAGACAGCATGATGGGTGGAGATAGAGGACAGCATGATGGGTGGAGATTTAGAGGACAGCATGATGGGTGGAGATAGAGAACAGCATGATGGGTGGAGATTTAGAGAACAGCATGATGGGTGGAGGTATAGAGAACAGCATGATGGGTGGAGATTTAGAGAACAGCATGATGGGTGGAGGTATATTAGACAGCATGATGGGTGGAGATATAGAGAACAGCATGATGGGTGGAGATATATTAGACAGCATGATGGGTGGAGGTATATCAGACAGCATGATGGGTGGAGATATATTAGACAGCATGATGGGTGGAGGTATATTAGACAGCATGATGGGTGGAGATATAGAGAACAGCATGATGGGTGGAGATATATTAGACAGCATGATGGGTGGAGGTATATCAGACAGCATGATGGGTGGAGATATAGAGAACAGCATGATGGGTGGAGATTTAGAGGACAGCATGATGGGTGGAGATATATCAGACAGCATGATGGGTGGAGGTATAGAGGACAGCATGATGGGTGGAGATTTAGAGGACAGCATGATGGGTGGAGATTTAGAGGACAGCATGATGGGTGGAGATTTAGAGGACAGCATGATGGGTGGAGATAGAGGACAGCATGATGGGTGGAGATATATCAGACAGCATGATGGGTGGAGATATAGAGAACAGCATGATGGGTGGAGATATATCAGACAGCATGATGGGTGGAGGTATATCAGACAGC
>NC_139705.1:23970201-23985201 GCF_964188405.1 Protomyctophum parallelum | reverse complement strand
TGTGTGCGTGTGTGCGTGTGTGCGTGTGCGTGTGTGTGAGTGTGTGAGAGCGTGAGCACACACATGTAAATAGATTGAAGGACACCCATATAATAACTATTACACATAGAGCACACTTCTCTGTGCCTCTTTCTCTCGCGGCCTGTCTTTAAGGAAACCTGGGTGTTGTATAGTAGGGTGTGTGTGTGGAGTACTGCTGGAAATGTGCCCGGGCAGTGGCCATAAAACACCAGCTGTTTAACCAGCCCTTAACCCCATGCTGCCACAACTTACTGTAGCAATACCGTCACACATTCCTCCTCTTCAATAGGACATGGTGGTCTGATTGCTATACTTTTATACTTCGCTGGTGATCACACAAGTCCCGACTAATGTGTGTTGCTCTAGCTCTAATTGCCCCATATCTACATCTACAATGATTTGTGTGTGTGCGCGTGTGAGCTGTGAGCATGTCCGATAATCATCCTATACTCTTGTTCATTGGTCCAATCTCTGTCTACATCACATTCACACTCTTCTCAGTTCCAATAGACGCCTGTCCCTCCCTTGTCTCTTACTACCGTCCCCTGGTCTCAATTTGCCACCTGTCAGCCTGTCATGCTGAGGGGACAGGCCAGTCTATCCCTTCAAGCTTTACACATTAAAGCCCAGCCTATGTATGGAGTGGGGGGACTTGGACCGAGCAAGGAGGGGACATGCAGGGGCCTCTGAGATTGACATGCAGCATTTGACTGGCAACGCCAGCCTGCCTAATCCTTTTAAGATTTTCACCACAGTGGCCCCTGGCACTGTCACAGAAAGTCAAAGACAGAATCGGGGTGCCGCTGAAAATTGCAGAGAATTATCAGAGGCCATGCCTGTGTGCAGTTTGCTTCTCTGTGTGTTTTAAGGGTTGTTGGCTTTGCTTTGGCTTGCCCACGCAAGCTTCCGTTTAGTGCGGTGGCCCTATCATTTATTTACAATCACCGCACGCACGCACGCACGCACGCACGCACGCACGCTGTCATGCACACACTCCCAGCCACTCAATGTTAAAATGCATAATTTATCCGACATTGTGCATTGTTTTTGTATTGCATGCACAATGCATGAGTTTATGGAAATATGTGCATAGCAGGCAAATTCAAATATGTGCGGTAACCTTTTAAAAGTGAGTTGATAATTCATTTCTTTTTTAGCTATTTTGCCATTAAAGTTGTAAGATTTGAGAAAGGTCATGGATGAGCATGAATAATTGAGCAAAGTTATTGTCTGGACATATTTTTAGCATTTATCCAAGTGTGCGTGCGTGCATGCGTGTGTATCTTCATATATGCATGTGCCTGCAGGTGCATTAGATGGAAAACGCCTCGCTTCGCACTGAGTTTCGAATTTGTGGATGTGCTACTTTTGATACTTTTGTGTGATGCTATAGGGCGTTCATTATATGGAGATAAGAGATTTCTGCCTAACAGCAACGATTTGTTGCATGCATTAGGCCTTCCCTAGTATCCCCCCAATATCCCCCCACCGCCCAGACCAAAACCATGTAGGCCTTCCCTAGTATCCCCCCAATATCCCCCCACCGCCCAGACCAAAACCATGTAGGCCTTCCCTAGTATCCCCCCAATATCCCCCCACCGCCCAGACCAAAACCATGTAGGCCTTCCCTAGTATCCCCCCAATATCCCCCCACCGCCCAGACCAAAACCATGTAGGCCTTCCCTAGTATCCCCCCAATATCCCCCCACCGCCCAGACCAAAACCATGTAGGCCTTCCCTAGTATCCCCCCAATATCCCCCCACCGCCCAGACCAAAACCATGTAGGCCTTCCCTAGTATCCCCCCAATATCCCCCCACCGCCCAGACCAAAACCATGTAGGCCTTCCCTAGTATCCCCCCAATATCCCCCCACCGCCCAGACCAAAACCATGTAGGCCTTCCCTAGTATCCCCCCAATATCCCCCCACCGCCCAGACCAAAACCATGTAGGCCTTCCCTAGTATCCCCCCAATATCCCCCCACCGCCCAGACCAAAACCATGTAGGCCTTCCCTAGTATCCCCCCAATATCCCCCCACCGCCCAGACCAAAACCATGTAGGCCTTCCCTAGTATCCCCCCAATATCCCCCCACCGCCCAGACCAAAACCATGTAGGCCTTCCCTAGTATCCCCCCAATATCCCCCCACCGCCCAGACCAAAACCATGTAGACCTTCCCTAGTATCCCCCCAATATCCCCCCACCGCCCAGACCAAAACCATGTAGGCCTTCCCTAGTATCCCCCCAATATCCCCCCCACTACCCAGACCAAAACCATGTAGGCCTTCCCTAGTATCCCCCCAATATCCCCCCCACTACCCAGACCAAAACCATGTAGGCCTTCCCTAGTATCCCCCCAATATCCCCCCACCGCCCAGACCAAAACCATGTAGGCCTTCCCTAGTATCCCCCCAATATCCCCCCCACTACCCAGACCAAAACCATGTAGACCTTCCCTAGTATCCCCCCAATATCCCCCCACCGCCCAGACCAAAACCATGTAGGCCTTCCCTAGTATCCCCCCAATATCCCCCCACCCCCCAGACCAATACCATGTAGGCCTTCCCTAGTATCCCCCCAATATCCCCCCCACTGCCCAGACCAAAACCATGTAGGCCTTCCCTAGTATCCCCCCAATATCCCCCCACCGCCCAGACCAAAACCATGTAGGCCTTCCCTAGTATCCCCCCAATATCCCCCCACCGCCCAGACCAAAACCATGTAGGCCTTCCCTAGTATCCCCCCAATATCCCCCCACCCCCCAGATCAATACCATGTAGGCCTTCCCTAGTATCCCCCCAATATCCCCCCACCGCCCAGACCAAAACCATGTAGGCCTTCCCTAGTATCCCCCCAATATCCCCCCACCCCCCAGACCAATACCATGTAGGCCTTCCCTAGTATCCCCCCAATATCCCCCCCACTGCCCAGACCAAAACCATGTAGGCCTTCCCTAGTATCCCCCCAATATCCCCCCACCGCCCAGACCAAAACCATGTAGACCTTCCCTAGTATCCCCCCAATATCCCCCCCCCCCCCACCGCCCAGACCAAAACCATGTAGGCCTTCCCTAGTATATCCCCCCAATATCCCCCCACCGCCCAGACCAAAACCATGTAGGCCTGTGTTTTCCCCATGCAAAGGGCTATCTGTTTTATGGTTCTATAAATCAGGTTGCACCTGTGGGCTGGGGCCCACAGGCTGGGGCCCACAGGTGGGCAAGTAGGACCCAAATAATTGGCAGAACACTTAAGGTTTTTAATCATAATATTAACATTAACAATCTGTGTTCAGATGGGTGGACCAGGACCACTATAAATTAATCTGATCATTGTAATATAGTCACAGTATATAGTCAGAATGGGTTGGTTGACAGAGACTCAACTGTATACGGGGGCTTCTGCAACATACGCATGCACGCACGCACGCACGCACACACACACACACACACACACACACACACACACACACACACACACACACACACACACACACACACACACACACACACACACACACACACACACACACACACATTCACACACACACACACACACACACACACACACACACATTCACACACACACATTCACACACACATTAATACACACACACATTACACACAGCCGTACACAAGCACTTACACAGTGTTTAAGCTGTGACACGGTATCAAATGAATGAACACAATATGCGGAACGCACGCACGCACAGCATGCCGACACATGAATGCATTCACAGTGCACACACATGCATGCATGCATTCATGCAAGCATGCACTGACATGCACACATACAGGTATATGCCCCCAAACATACGATATACACAAGAATGCACATTATGCATGCTTGCACGCATGCACTTATAAACTTATAATCACACACACACACACACACACACACACACACACACACACACACACACACACACACACACACACACACACACAGACGCAGTCAGTAGAGGGTCTAGTATAAAGCCATGGAGGACAGTCAGGGTTTAAGGAAAGCCAATCATTGTATATTTTTGGAATTAAACAGTTTGTATTATTAGAAAGTATAGTTAAAATAATAATAATAATAATAATAATAATTAAACGATTGATATTTATTTTTAACAATCAATTAAATGTGTTAAATCTGAGTGAGAATGTTGCGTATATAAATTTAACAGTCTGCAATGTTTTAGGCTATAGGTTTTTTTTTTAAATGGGCCTATAATAATAATGAGATAAAACAGTTGTTTTAACTGGTGTTTACTATAGCCTACTGAATGTCAAATTAATAATATATACCTCACCCTGCAAGTCCTACAAAATGATTAATTTCGTTGTGCCAATATTGTTTGTAAATAAATGCATTTTAAACCTATATTTAACATCAATGTTGATTCAATTTGAAAATTAAACCTGCGTGCAATTTTGTTTCAAAAAGGAAAGCTTCAAAACGTATATTTTATCATTGGCCTTATTTTTGTCAGCTGGTTTGATGGCATAATTTTTGACCGTATACTCTGTAATTGTTTACATCCTTGGCACAAATGTTTTAAAGGTTCTATGTATAGATTACATGTGTATCAGTATTTGCTACAAACTGTGAAAGACATCTTGCTGAAAGATAACAAGTTGAAAGCAGGTGTCTGGCCTGTGTGTTTGTACAATAACCTGAACCACATTGCTCGGCGTTTGTTCTAAAAAGCTTTTTTTTTTAAAGGGGAGAACAAATAAATCGACGTCCAGCGAGTCCAGCCTCACACCGCGGCATGATTTTTATCACTTGCGCCTTGTGTTGTGCGCGTGCGCGCGTGTTGTTCACCTTATTTCGCGTTCGCGCGCATGTCTCTCAGGCCGCTTTATCCATTCTTTGCATCAATAATAGATGTATCTATTATCGCGGCCCCCAAAGCGGCTGACGGCCGCGCGGGGGGACCGACCGGAGATGCGGGGAGGGGTCTGCTCCGTTTTAGATCCCTCAAATCCTTTTGGCTGGAGACTAGTGGAGATAAGAAGAGGAGGAGTGGCCGCGACGGTTAACGAGAGAGGAGAGCGCTCCGAGGGGGCAACAGGGAATCACTAATGAGACGGAGAGAGAGAGAGGGAGAGAAAGCCTCATCATCATCAAAGACGTGCTGTAGTCTGTAGTGACTAGAGAGTAGTGAGTGCTGCCTCCCGTGCCGTGCCGTGCCGTGCCGGAGCATCGAGGCTCCTCCAGTCAGACAGACAGACAGACAGCCTGCCGTGGCCGCTCCGCGACCTCCTCTCCTCGGCCCTGGCCGCTCCAGCCAGCCGCTACACCACCTCCTCCGCCGTCCCGTGCTCCGTACGGTAGCAGCAGCGGCTTCTTTCACTATGGGCTGCGTCGCCAACTCCAGCGGGACTGAAGCGCTACTGCAGCTGGAGGCTCTGAGACGCGCCGCGCAACTTTCTCAACTCTTCCGACTCACGGAGAAACGAAAGGTCAGGTCGAAATATCAGTTATGGAAGAAGAAAGCTGCAAAGCAACGAGGCAGCTGCAGCTACTTGTTGTTGTTGTAGGCCTATTGCGTTATTGGTAACATTGATTGGATAATAGTCGACTGCTGCATAAACTAATATTTAATAACAATAAGCGAATAATAATAATAATAATAATAATAACAATATTAATAATAATGTGTTGTGGCTTGTGAGACTGTTCGATCAATATGGCCCGTTGTGATGTTTGTCTGCAAAGGCCAGCTGGATTGACGAACCGTCAACCGTGTGTGTGTGTGTGTGTGTGTGTGTGTGTGTGTGTGTGTGTGTGTGTGTGTGTGTGTGTGTGTGTGTGTGTGTGTGTGTGTGTGCTGTGTGTGAGAGAGAGAGAGCTTCATATGTAGTGAACGGACACATAGGCCACTCGTTGTGTGACTTGGTACAGTGCGCCCCCAAGTGTCCAGAGATAGCATAGCAATTAGATTATGATGGCAGTAAGCTAGGCGTATACTGTTTGCGTTTTGTTATTTCAAATTTCATAGACATCACGATCTTGGCTTTGTAGTCTATTTACTAGTATATTTTAAATTGTTAGCTCATTGAATTAATTTTCTAGGCTGTATTTTTTCCATCTAAATCTAGTCAATAGGATTATTAATGTGATGAATCCAGTGGCATGCAGAATCATGCTGCATGCGTACAGGCCTCACATACGTATGTATGCCATTATTATGCAACTCAATTGTCCTCAGTCATCTGTATGAAAGCAAAAGACAATGCAATGGACATGTGTTCACACACGTTGAATTTCACTGAATCATACACACATTGTCTATAAATGTAAACGGGGGTCCAACATTATCCGACTTAGGCCTATACTCATTTGTCTTATACATATTTTTTTCGTTTGATGGACAGTTTTTCTTTGCAAAACGGTAGGCCTGCTGGGCTATCATCCAGTCACACCGTTTTTAGGCTGTATATCATGTTTTTCAGACGTTTTGTAGAACAAGCCAGTTATAATTAATATATTTATTGTTTTGGAAAATCATACCCATATAGGACATTTAGTAATCACATTGCTATAGCCTAACGTGCATTTTAATGTCCATACGAGATATGATAAATAATCAAATCGCTATCATTGGGTTTTTATATTTGTTGATTTGTTGCATGTCTATAAAAGGTTATGATTAGCCTAATAATACATCTGACAATATGTTAATGAATCATTTACAACCAAATTACGTATAGGCCTACCAGTGTCTATCCAGTTCAACGAAATGACAGAATTGGATTAGGATATAAATGACATTGTATACCGGTAATAATGTTATATCAGGCTCTGTGTTGATAAAATAATGTTTGATTCCACCATTCCTTTGTGTTTTATCTCCAGATCTATTATAAAGCTGTTCGGGATATTGAAGTAGGGGAGGAGCTTTTACTGTACATGAAGGACGGACTTTTCCCCGAGGGATCAATGGCTCCCAACCTGGAAGGTAAGATGAATGCGCGTCATTAGCGCACATTTTAAACAAACTACCAAACATCCTGTGTTGCTTTCCTCGCTCCACTGCCCACACAATAAAGCTGTATAGAAATGTCAAGTATATTTAAAGATGAAGATGACGACGATTCAAGATGAAATTCATTTCGAAATAACCAATTGTCATGCACTATAGACAATTGTTCAGAAGATAGGCCTATATTAAGCATGTATGCTGTTCTGACTTATATGATCGCGCATACCTGCATTGCATGCAAAAACCCTATATATATTATATATATATATATATATATATATATATAATGAGTGAGCTGTGAGCATGTCCAAAGTACAAACTCTTCATGACATTTGTTTAAATTAAACCACGAGTAGGCCTCTGTAGGCCTATAGGCCTTTGGCTGAAGTTATTAAAAATCGGTTTAAAATATTTGATATGGTGGCACTATACACCGATATTTTTTTTAAATGTGTTTATTTTATGAAATTGATCGATAACATTGGATTGTTCTATATGCTGCACACATAATGCCCTGGGCTGGCTATGACAGCAGCAGCTGCATAATGCGTCACATTTTCACGTGGCTGTTATTTATTTCCCCCCCTTTGAGTTGGGTAACCCGGACAAAGACTCCACTCCCCCCCCCCCATAACCCAACCCACAGGCTGCCTCCGCGCGACTGCGTCAGTGATGCAGGATTATGTCGAACAGTCGAAGTATTTGATCAGATAATCTACCTAAGCCTATACGCTTGCTCGACGTCAAGTTCAAATTCGCGGAGGGAAAAACAAATCGAGCCCTGATAACATCTTAACTTATTCCATCGTATTATCGTATATAGGCCTAGTTGTCAGGTAACTAATAATTGTTTCGCTGTCCTTTGCTTTAGCCTGTCATAAAATAACATGTTCGTGAGACGTCTTGTAATACACGAAAGGTTTTTTTTTTTTTACCGTATAGCCCCGGACCGCTCTGCTCAGATCTCTCTGCCAAAGAAAGGCACGGAGGAGCGAGCGAATGAAAAGGGGAGAAAAACCGGAGAAATATAATTGAAAAGAAACAGACGGTGTGAATGACAGAGAGGAGGAGGCATGTGTGAACGGAGAACGTCTTTTTTCAGGATAGATAGCCTCTCTGCGTTTGGGTGTAGGCCGCTATAGCCTCTAGTATAGAGGCTATACAGACAGACAAGACTCTTTCATTTTCACACAAGCAGGCAGGTAGGCCTATAGAGTCTATATACCTGCCTGCTTGTGTGAAAATGAAAGAGTCTTGTCTGTCTTGGTGCGCGATTCTGACTGTGAAATATGATGTTGTTGTGTGCGTCTTCCCGTCTCCGTGTGTGTGTGTGTGTGTGTGTGTGTGTGTGTGTGTGTGTGAGTGAATGAGTGAGGGCTGGCTGGCTGGGAGTGGGAGCTTGGCAGCGCAACCCCGCTCTCTCCGTCTGTCTGGCGGCTTATCGGAGCTGGAATTCGAAGTTGAGGACTTGAGGAGTCCCCCGAGACCTCACCCATGCTCCCAGATTAGCCGCTAAACTGCACATAATTGTACTCCCCTTCTTCTCCCAGAGTGCTATTAGCCTTCCATTTATATATGAGCACGCTAGCCCCTCCCCCAACAACGCAGACGGAATAAAATAAGTTCGAATGAAAAAAAAACGGGGAAAAAACGGCCAGGCACGCACCGCAACATATATGCGTTGCCACGTGCACATTATTTATTGCTTTTTTTTTTTTATCTTTTATGGGCTTCGGGCTTTATAGACACACATAGCTCAATATTTCAATGCAGTGAAAATAAATATGTAGCCTATACTGTAACTGTATGGATAATTGGATATAGGCTGGAGCTTGCCTTTACACATCAATATTCACTCACTGACATGCCGTTCTGAAAGTTTAAACTGTTTTACACCCACTGCAAAAACAACAAAGATATGACATATATGCCTATGATGGACATCTTGTAATATTTTTCTGAACAGACTTTTGTTTGCTTTGACAAAGCAAGCATCTGTAGTGAAATGTGGAAACATGCATTATAAATAGGCACTTTATAGAACCCCCATTTTATTTTTCCTCAAAAAAGTTCCACCTCTCCAAAGGTGACAAGAAATATATATCTGGGTGTTGAGTTATTTTTACTGTAGCTCTGGAGTGGAACAGAACCAACTCTTTCTCAGCAAAACACGCACACTCTCAAATGAATTATGTGCCCACCGGTGTCAGTTATAGCTAATAGTGTTTAGAGTTAGCTTAGAGTTCATGAGTTATAGGACTTATTGGACCATTGACCATGAAGGTCATTTATCCCCGGCCCAAGGTCAAGACACATTGATGTTACTAATGCCTTGTTAATGCCGCAGAGAAGTTCCAGCTGCGTAAACGGTCTCGTGCCGTAGAAAACAGGTGAGCCGTGCCGTGCCGTGCGTGTGCACTGTAAGTCATTTTGGATGAACTCATTTAGCCAGTGCACCGAAATGATGGATGGGTGCACAAGGGTGTGTGATGGGGGACCCCCGGGGGGGACTAGTTGTGCGTTGCCAGTGTGGGTATACACAGCATGAGTGGATGGTGAAATCACCACAGGCTCGGCGCCACTTTGCCCCTGCTTATTTCTATTCCTCGTGCACGGCTCATTCTGTTTGGAAAATGTTCACACAAACACACACGTACACACACACACACATGTGCACACACACACACACACACACACACACACACATGCACGCACGCACGCACACACACACACACACACACACACACATGCACACACCGGCACACACACACATGCACACACCGACACGCGCACAAACACACATGCACACACAAACACACTCCGTTGGGCTTTCCCCTTGAACTGTTATACTTGGCGTGGAACTCAGGAACTTGCCATTGAAAAAGCTGGCCGAGTTTTTATGCATTTGACCTTGGTGGTGAGGAGCATTGTGAAAGGTTATCACCATGCATGGAAAGGGAAGACCAGCCCCTATTGTTTCCCCCCCTGTGTGCTATTACACCACCTCGGTTCCACTCACCACTGCTGGCCTTAACAAGCAATTAGCCATGTTAACGAAGGTTATACACTTTACTGCTAATTGATTTCCATTTTCCGCAAATGCCAATTGGAGGATTGTTGCTTTCAACGTTTGAACAACAAGAGCGGGTCTTTGATTACTTGTAACTAACACAAAGAGAGGTAAATAACTCCAATATATTTCTGCTGTTTGGCTTCAGAGCTCAACAGTTGATTTTTATCAGTAATGGGAATACTTGGATCCGTTTCCTTGGTTCAGGGGAACACCACAACGATTTTTTGAGAATTAACATCATTGCACTGGTTCTCAAAGTGGGGTCCTGGGACTCCCAGGGGTGAGATCAATGTTACCACTAGTTTATGGTTCAGCTATTCAAAAATACTATAGTGTTAGGCTATAGGTGTAAACAAGTAAGTATTAAAAAATAGCCCCAAATGTGTCGCAATGCGATGCGTGTAGTGACTAATGCGGCTGCCTAAATTATAACTTTTTAAAGATTTGTTTTTGGCTTTTGTGCCTTTATTGATAGTTACAGTGAAGGCGGACATCATCGGCAAAGGTCATCATGAGCGGGACTCGGACACACGACGCACTGTCAGGCCAGAGCCTATATGTGTCATGCGCTTGGACCACTAGGCCAGCGGGGGCCCTGTACCTGTAGGCAAATAATTGGTTGAAATAAGACCATAACAGTCAGGGAAGTGCAGAGAATCACATCACTTTACTGTAATACAGCCTTTAAGGGCACTTATGCCATGTCACGATATGATGGTATCCAATATAGTCCCTTATATGTCATTAACCACGTGAACCCTATAGCATCCATAGGATGCTAATAGGTGAACATTTGGCAAAAACAAGAACACTCAGGGAAAAATAGCAGATCCAACAAATTGTGAGCTTGTAGAATCACCTGAATTCCTTTAGTTTGTGCCTGACAATTTATGTTGTGTCTGTGCATGGTGTGTGTGTGTGTGTGTCTGTGTGTCTGTCTGTCATGTGTATGATGTATGTGTGTGTGCCGTGTGTGTGTCTGCATGTGTGCGTGTGTGTGTGCGTGCGTGCAGATGAGCAGATGTATCGCTGTGAAGACTGTGATGAGCTGTTCCCCTCGGCTCTGGAGCTTCGCCGGCACCAGAAGTACTCGTGCTCCAGCGCCGGCTCCATCTTCGACGCGCTCAGCGAGGACTTCAAGCAGGAGCGAGAAGACAGCGCGGACGAGCCCGTCCACGAGTGCAAAGACTGTGAGAAGATATTCCCCAATGAGTACAGGTAATACCACAACACTGTTGTTCTCAAATGTTTTTCATTACAAGGAACATTTGGTTCCTAAATGTAGGATTGTTCATACATTTAAGATCCTTCCTAACCCCCCCCCCCCCCGCATGCACGCACACACTGTACAGTATACACCTACACTATACAGTACACACCTACACTATACAGTATACTTTACAGGATTTCAGATTCACGGTCTGTTTTATTTGGTCTTTTCGTATTGCTTTCTTACTATTTGCATTTCTATATGACTATAGTTTGACATTTTCAAGTGTGTCACTCACTGACATATTTGAGAGAACGTCAAACCTTTTAAACCTTTGTCGTCCTCATCCATGCAGTCTGGGCCAACACATGATAGTGCACACAGAGGAGAGGGAGTACAAGTGTGACCAGTGTCCCAAGGCCTTCAACTGGAAGTCCAACCTCATCCGCCACCAGATGTCACACGACAGCGGCAAGCGCTTTGAGTGTGAAAATTGTGATAAGGTACAGCACACCCAGCACGTAAGTTGTGCGCGCTCAACCCACACACATAGGCTCTGTCTCTGCTTCAGAAATTCTGCTGGGCTTGTTCTGCTTCTTTTTGGCTTTGTGCATTTGGATTACGTATACTGGACAATGGATAGCAGGGACGTGCACACATAGACATCAAAGGGGGCTTGAACCCCTGCTCTTTTATACCTGTCTGTAAAACAACTGCCCTTCCCAGAGATGCAAAAAATGCCACTCCTTTCCTTTCCATGCCATGCCGGAAGGCAGCATTCAGGAGAATTGCTTTTTCTTCCCCAAAGTCTCCTGAACTTGGGAACGTAGCATTTTGCGTTGGGCAAATTTGTTTAGAAATCCATGTCGTATACACCGCATATCCAGTAGATAAAGAGTGCTGGGTTGAAAATAGATGATCTACAAGCTCTCAACGCATTGCAGGGCGACGCGTTGTGAGCTTGTAGATCTGCTATTTTCAAAAAATTTGTCCCTTACGGGATTTTAGCCCCTGCCTCTCTAACACTCTCTGCACGTCCCTGATGGATAGCAATATAGGATCAGCTGCAACATATATACCTTTATACATGGACTCTGTTATAGCACTCAAAATGCATGTTCAATCGCCCAAATGCAAAAAAAAAAGAAAACGCAAATACATGGAGGGCAGATGTTATTTTAATTATGGCATCATCATCAAATATACAGTGTAATGCATTGGCTCGTACGTTTTACGTCAAGGTCTGTGGTCATGCCTTCTTCTCACGCAGGTGTTCACAGATCCCAGCAACCTGCAGCGACACATCCGTTCGCAGCACGTTGGTGCACGTGCTCACACATGCCCTGAGTGTGGCAAGACCTTTGCCACGTCCTCAGGCCTCAAGCAACATAAGCACATCCACAGTAGCGTCAAGCCCTTTATCTGTAAGTCAGAGAAATGGAAACCATCTAATTTACTGTTAGATTATACCCTTTCTGTCTCATCCAATTCCTGTCTCCCAATGTCTCATCATCGCATCTCCTCTACTCCTCTGCATATTGACTTCTCCTTCCCCTTTTACCTCCTCAGCATCATTTGGAACCAACCATGATAATCCAGCTATAGACATGTATACAGTATACTATAGTAACACAAACAACAAAATGCTTCTGTAAAAGTCATCGCATACATATTCAGATGTCATTATTCACCTTTAATATTTGCATTTCCATGTATATTTAATTTAGTTTAACCTGAGTTACAATCCAACAAAATATATAAACTATCTAATTAAATATTTTTCAATTAAAACATTTTCATTGTGGCATATAGCTTCAGTGGAACAAAATGCATAGATTCCGGAATCTATGCTGTATCCTGCATTCCAAGCATGTAACGAAAAGTAACACACATGCTATATCCAGAGAAACGCATTCAAATATACACTTATCTCGATCCTCTTGCACTGAATAAATGACACATGTCCTGTAATGAAACCAATCACTTGCTGTCTTAACCTACAATATTTCATCATGCAGTTGTCATTTTTTGTTCATTTGGCACACATAATTAGAGACAGTGTTTAAATGGGCTTAACCAGGCCCTGGTGGGCTGTGTCCTTTTGCTCCCCCAGGCGAGGTGTGCCACAAGTCCTACACCCAGTTCTCCAACCTCTGCCGCCACAAGCGCATGCACGCTGACTGCCGTACCCAGATCAAATGCAAGGACTGTGGGCAGATGTTCAGCACTACCTCCTCCCTCAACAAGCACCGGCGCTTCTGTGAGGGCAAGAACCATTATGGCTCCCCAGCAGGGATGTTCACCCCAGGCATTCCGATGAGCTCTAGTCCCATCATGGCCAAGATTAAGTCCCACCACCCGCACCATCCAGGCCTCAACCACTCAGGTTTAGGGTTCACTGACTACTTCCCCTCCCGTCATCATCCCCATGCTGGTTTACCCTTCTCCCCCCACGGCTTCCCTTCCCTCTCGCACGGTTTCCCGGGCATCTTCCCCCATTCGCTTTACCCACGGCCACCCTTATTGCCACCCAACCCTCTACTTAAGAGCCCCCTTGGAAGCAGCAGTCAGGAAGCCAAACTGCCTCGGAGCCCCCTAGACGTCCCCCCACTCTCTTTGGCCGGCCACCCGAACAACAGCGGTGGCAATGGCTTGAGTCAGGCAGAAGACAAAGAGAAGGAGAACAAACCGGACTTGTCTTCTGGAGGAGAAGCCAAGGCCAAATCGAAGACGGGAGACATGTCTGACGGCAGCGACCTTGAAGACGTCAACACGACAAGCGGGACCGATTTGGACACGACGACCGGTACTGCTTCAGGCGAGGGGTCTGACTTGGAAAGCGATGGAGAAAGCGAACGGGAGCGAAGCAGCAAGCGGAGGAAACCCTCTGGCGTGGTGTCGGGTCAAGAGGGCATGCGCCCTGAAGACGTGAGCAGTGCATTGGTATCGCCCATGTCCAGCTCGGGGACCCTTGCCATCGACCGGCCCTTCATTTCCTCGGCTTCCCAGCACTCCTTCTTTCCTCCGCCCGACGAGCAAGCGCTGCCACCCAGCACCGGCAATGCCAACACCGTCACCACAGACTCCATCAAAGCCATCGCCTCCATTGCAGAGAAATACTTTGGCCCTGGTTTCATGGGTCTACATCAGGAGAAGAAGATTGGTCCACTGCCGTATCATTCCATGTTCCCCTTCCAGTTTCTGCCCAATTTCCCCCACTCCCTCTACTCCTTCAATACCGAAAGAGGCACCATCAACCCTAGCATGTTTTTTAAGCCTGAGCCCAAGTCACCTCGCGAGCACCTACACAAAATGGTGCACGGTGGACCCGGAGCTCCTGCACCCACCGCTGAGTCACCATTTGACCTCACCCACAAGTCCAAGGAGATCAAGCTGGCTCCAGCCACTCCGACCAAGCCATCTCACCCCAACAACAGCAGTGGGAGCAGTGCTGGGCCCCTGTCAGTATCTGGCAGCGAGGAGCAGCCTCTGGACCTCAGCATTGGCGGTCGTAGCCGGGGTGGACATAATGGTGTGGCCTCTGAGCCACACAACCGCAAGCACCACAACTTTGGGTCTGGCAAGGGTGTTCCCACCAAAGAGGAACCCCCTGCTAGTGTGAACCCACACCCACACCCACATCCTCATCCACATCTACAGTCTCTGCACCAGGTCAGCATGGCCCAGCACCAGCAAGCTCTGTCCCAGCCACCCCAGCAGC
>NC_139705.1:23952701-23965201 GCF_964188405.1 Protomyctophum parallelum | reverse complement strand
ATAAATGAATACCAAATGTCTAAAGTAAGTGTAATCTATTGTGTTTTCTATCCCTCTCACATCCCTCCATTTTATTCTGTCCTCCATTACAGGTACTGTGGGAAAATCTTCCCTCGCTCCGCTAACCTCACCAGACACCTGCGGACACACACAGGGGAGCAACCCTACAGGTAGGCCTCTTCTCTTCTCTTCTCTTCTCTTCTCTTCTCTTCTCTTCTCTTCTCTTCTCTTCTCTTCTCTTCTCTTCTCTTCTCTTCTCTTCTCTTCTCTTCTCTTCTCTTCTCTTCTCTTCTCTTCTCTTCTCTTCTCTTCTCTTCTCTTCTCTTCTCTTCTCTGGTTTGATCCACTTTCTGCAGAATTATTTTATTTTATTTTCAGTCTTCTACTACCTAGCTGTAATTGTTGACCTTAATTGCAAATGACAGGGGCAGTGAGTTAGGGGACGAGGAGATATTTAGTACAAGGAGATGTTTAGTGAGGCTTGAGGAATCCATCACATCCATCACAACGATGAAGACCTGGGCTCCCAGAAGGCTCAGCTCTATTGTTTGTTTACAGGCAAATTAAATGGATCTTGTCTGAATGAACCGAGGTGGGCTGTGCGCTCGTGTGTGTGTGGTGGCAGTAGCAACGCATGTGGTCATGAAATAAGCCCCTCTAGATGAGCGGAGTAATGTGGCGTTTAGAACCAAGAAGGGTAATTACTGTTTATACTGAGTGGAACAGGGGGCTCAGTTAGTGTATCTCTACCACATTTTCCAGCACGCACTCACTCACGCACTCACTCACTCACGCATGCACGCACGCACGCACGCACGCACGCACGCACGCACGCACGCACGCACGCACGCACGTGTCCACAGAGTCCGCAGAGTCCGCAGAGTTCGACAGACAGACAGACAGACAGACAGACAGACACACACATGTGCTTTTTCTTCTCGGGTCCACCATTCCCCTCTCCGCCAGCCTAGCCTGAAGGAGACCTATATGCTTTCTATGGCATAGGCATCTTCCGGCAGGAGCCGCCGGCAGAAACTAGACACACCTGCAGTAGATGAGCCTAATTTAAAGAGACAGAGACAGAGAGAGGAGTGTGTGTGTGTGTGTGTGTGTGTGTGTTTGTGTGTGTGTGTGTGTGTGTGTGTGTGTGTGTGTGTGCGTGCGTGTGTGTGTGTAAAGTGAATAAAGCTTCAGACCATCAGTAATTAGCAGCTAGAGAGAGACGCGTTCGCGCTACTGTATGCCACAATGGAATGGGTTCTTGCCCAGGAGTTTTCTTTTCTTTTCTTTTTGAAAGGAAAATGCATGTGGTCTCCGAGGCTATACCACCCTAACTCTGGGCTCTTTTCTGTTCCCGTGTCGGCAGGTGTAAATACTGTGACCGCTCGTTCAGCATCTCGTCTAACCTCCAGCGCCACGTCCGCAACATCCACAACAAGGAGAAGCCCTTCAAGTGTCACCTCTGCAACCGCTGCTTCGGTCAGCAGACCAATCTGGACCGCCACCTCAAGAAGCACGAGCACGAGAACATACCTGGTCAGTTCCTGGTCAGCAACACCTGCACCTCAGTCTGCAGGCACAGCATCATTGTTATGAACACCTGCACCTCAGTCTGCAGGCACAGCATCATTGTTATGAACCCATTAAAGACCATTCTTCAAATCTCTGCTAAATCCTTCTAAATCTAATTTCTGAAAAACATATGTTGCTATCAGCGGTTCCAAATTATTTTTTGTCTTTTTAATTATTATACATTTTAGTTTTGCAGTGTGTTTAGTTTCACAGAGGAAGCCGATGGATATTACACAAGAGAATAGCCGATTGTGGATTTATTTATCCTGTTCTGAAGTTCTCTGTCATGAATGCACCCAGAACGCCTCCTTCAGGGCCATAAGTAATATCACAGTCGCTGAAATAAAGGGGGGCAGAAATAGGAGAATCCTTTGAACGGAAAGTATTTATTCTAGACCTAAAAATACAACCTAAATATGAAGTCTGAAATAAGGTACTTAACCCCTAACTGCCCCCGTGGAGCCGCTCAGTGGCCAACAATAGTAAACTGTGGTTGGTCTGGAGAGAGCTCCCACATGTGAGTGTGTGTATCTATATGAGTACGTACTGTAGCAGGGCGTTTCCAAAGAACCAACATATGTGCAAACCTTCCCTGAATGGAGGTTGAAACAGAACCGGGTGAAATCGTACGCTTTCACGAAAGTTTGTAGGGATTTATTTGACCAAGCGCTTTCCGTATGTTTTGGCCCCTTATACTAGTTCATTGTCTCCACCAGGCCGAAGGCATGTGGGGAGAGTATGTTTTGCACTCCGTCCGTCCGCGTGTCCGTCCATCCGTGTGTCCGTCCGTGTGTGTGTCCGTGTGTCCGTGAACAGCTAATCTCGGCCACCGTTAACCCGGTCGATGCCATATTTTGCACACACACTCCCTGGATGCCAACCATGAACCTCTGCCCCAAACTTTCCAGAACGGCCTGTTATAGCGCCACCAGGAGGCCGCTTTGTGCAAAACAAGTTTTTGCACAGTACACCTACAGATTTTGTCCAAACATCACGCAAATTGGTACACAGTCTCTCTAGAGCCATTCAACGAAACGGGTCTTTCAGATTTATCAGACTCCATCCTGATTGGTTAAGATTGGCTTCCAAAGTTCACAGGAGTGCTCAGTTTCAAACAAAATGCTGCAAATCATGAACACATCGCGTGATTTCCGTGAAATTGTGCACCCACATTCCCACTAGGCCGAGGACGAAATGCCACATGAACAATTTCAACTCAGCCTCAAGGTGGCGCTATAACTGGCCAAAAAGTGTTTTTACCTCTAACTGCACGGATCTGTGGATAACCTGGTGGAGACCTGTGCCCGGAAGGGCACTTTTTCTAGTTGTTATTGTGTTTATATTTTGTCAGTCAACTTAAATGAAGAAAAGGTAATGGTCTGCACCGACCTACACTAGGCTACTAATATACTTTTACAGTAGGCTACCCTAGTATACTTACTCTATACTGTATGTATCATTCTTTCCTATAGAGAGACGGTAATGGTAATATAATAATTTTGCTCTGTTTTCTGTTTGTTTTTACATTAGCATAATACATAATATGGGAATGGTATGGAGGGAAATTGA
Organism: Protomyctophum parallelum; assembly: GCF_964188405.1. Taxonomy (NCBI): domain Eukaryota; kingdom Metazoa; phylum Chordata; class Actinopteri; order Myctophiformes; family Myctophidae; genus Protomyctophum; species Protomyctophum parallelum. The sequence goes on along the minus strand of NC_139705.1, from coordinate 23,962,060 downwards.
CAGTCTATACACCAAAAAATATTTTATATATGTTGTACACTAGCCAGATCTTAATCAAAGAACAGCCAATATGGTCCACCATATTGCTATTTGAGAATTGTGTATAATTACCGTTATGCTTGATGTTACGCATGTCTGATAATCATCATACTAATAAAGTGTGTGTGTGTGTGTGTGTGTGTGTGTGTGTGTGTGTGTGTGTGTGTGTGTGTGTGTGTGTGTGTGTGTGTGTGTGTGTGTGTGTGTGTGTGTGTGTGTGTGTGTGTGTGTGTGTGTGTGTGTTTCTTTATCTGCCTGCGTTTCCCCACAGTGAGCCAACAGTCTGGGATGCTGTCCAACCTAGGAACCACCATCTCCTCGCCAAACTCAGAGCCAGACAATCACGCACTTTTGGACGAGAAGGAGGACTCGTACTTCTCAGAAATCCGTAACTTCATCTCCAACAGTGAGATGAACCAGGCCTCCAGCTCCACGGATAAGAGGTAGGGAATGCAGATCGAGACAAACACGCTGCCCTTTACGGTGTTCACACATATACACACCATTAACCTGTGCACACACTCAAACACACATCACACAAACAACACACTCTTGTCTTAACCACCATTTTTCTAAAGCGATCTAAAGCGTAAGCTCACAGGGCGTTGGGTTGTACTTGTAACCCATTGTGAGCTTGTAGATCAGTTATTTTATAAGACATTAAGGTATTGATGGAAACAAGCAGTCCATGTGCAGAGCCAACTCAGGCCCAGTTTACTAATTAAGTCTAGAGCGCTTAAGTCAGTCAGTGGTTCCCAACGACTGACATTTTTAGAATCTGATCTCAGGTCAGAATCGGTTCATCAGACCAGTGTGTGTCCAGTGGAAACCTCGTATGAATCTGATCTCAGGTCAGAATGGGTTAAATGGGGTCCGTAGCCTACAATGCATGTACAACTGGGGGTCCTTGAATGTTCTTTTATGGGGGTTCTTGGCATATCTCTTCAAATTAGGGTCCGTGGGCATATTAGTATCAATTTGGGGGTCCTTGACATGAAAAAGGTTGGGAACCACTAAGTGATTAAGAACACTAATTCATGCTTTGCCGCACGACAGCCTTGCTTCGGCCAGCAGCACAGTCGATCGAACAAGTATAAATTATTCAGTTTAGTTTTGTTTAATTTAGTTTTGTGTCATAGGTAGCAAAAGTGTTATCATGTTTTATGTGTATGTAATGGCAACAAATAGTGAACAGTGCACTCTAGTGGTTGAATGTGTAACCTGATATGGCAGAGAGTATAGGACTAGGAGCCTCAAATGTAGGATTACTAGATTCTATAAATTCTAGATTCTAAGGTGTTAGCTGAAGAGAGCAACTCTCCTGGTCGTCATGGGAAATGGACTTGTTTTCAGCTACATTGGTCAAGCAACACTAAATCCAATGAGAAGTAATTTGCATAAAGATATGGCTATGTATTATGCTTTGTGGTATTTTAGAGGAAAAAAAACTCCATTTATGTTAATCAACATTAGAATAAACAGGCCAAAACTGCAAGTGAAGTTTGAACTTGCAGTTGAAAATGCCAAGTCCGTTGCCTGTGATCTGTCTGCTAAGAAGAACAACCTCATATTTGACAATTCAAACTGATTTTGTTAAAGCATGAGCAAGTGTGTGTGTGCGTGCACAGTGCACACGCATGCACACACACACACACGTGCGCCTCATGGCGTTCGCGTGAGTCTGCGTGTGTGCGCGTGAGAGAGTTACATTATAATAACCCAATCAAAGTATTGTGCGTCATGATGCATTGAGAATTCTGAAGAAAATATCCATATTCATGGGTGACCTAGATAGATTATTAAACATACTGCCAAGTTCTCATTGGATTTTGGAATATTGTTGAACAGCATTGATTACATTCGTATTTCCCTCTACACACCAGTGTTTCTCAACCTATTTTTGGCCAGTGCACCCCTAGAATAAAATGTAAGCTTTATTTTGTATTGTGTATTGTATTGCTTATGCAGTGTATAATGTAGAAAACATCCCATCAATGTCCAAATATCAGATTTTACATTAAACTGGACCAGTATTTGATCATTATGTAGTTATTAGTACGGTGTTTTGAGAGAAATGTGAGGGGAAAAAAGTCAGGTCAGTATCTTAGTCAGTAGCATGCATGAATGGGGTGCATGTGTGCATTCATATAAGGGTCCCAATTTGGGGGGTTGAAAATATCCCTATACTATACCCCAGCTAGGTAATATCTCTCTTTCCCTCTGTCTCTATATAAATAATATAATATAATATAAATATCCCTATACCCCAGCTAGGTAATATCTCTCTTTCCCTCTGTCTCTATATAAATAATGTAATATAATATAAATATCCCTATACCCCAGCTAGGTAATATCTCTCTTTCCCTCTGTCTCTATATAAATAATATAATATAATATAAATATCCCTATACCCCAGCTAGGTAATATCTCTCTTTCCCTCTGTCTCTATATAAATAATATAATATAATATAAATATCCCTATACCCCAGCTAGGTAATATCTCTCTTTCCCTCTGTCTCTATATAAATAATATAATATAATATAAATATCCCTATACCCCAGCTAGGTAATATCTCTCTTTCCCTCTGTCTCTCCTTTCCTTTAGCTCCATAAGTCTCTCTTTCTCGTGTCTGTCTTTTTCTTCCAGCCGTGCTCGATCCCTCAATTTGAATGCCTTCCTGGTAGTCTGTCCCGTCCTCCCCCTTCCCTGTCAGTCCACATAAAAGCCAGCAGGCCCAGTGGCAATTTAGCCCCTCTGCCATCTGGGATCAATATTGAGTCTCATCTACAACAAGCTGGCCTGACATTTTAATATCTGTAATTCAGAGTAAAGTGTTCTGTTTTCTGTCCTCCCACCAGACAGACCCATGTTCTTTCTGTCTCTGACTGACTGGAGTCGAATGCTTTGTGCAGACAGCCATCCATGAATGTCTATCTGCAATTGTGCGTGCGTGTCCAGCCTGGCAAAAAAAGGAGAAAAAAAATCCCTCCTTAAGAATTCCCTCCTTTTCACAGTATCGAAGCCAGTCAAAATAAAAGTCCCTGGAAACCTATGTTTTCTCATGAGAGGCTTTTGTTTAAGCAGTTTCCAGGCGGGCAAAGGGTAGACACTGACTTAGTGATGGCTCTTTGAGTGTACAAAAGGAAGAGTTTAGTGGCATGTAGATGTATATTGTGTAAATATAGTGAATATAAGTAATGTAATAAGTAAATATAATTAACCTTTATGTGAATGTGTAAACTGTATCACAACCAGAAAAAGCGAGGACTAGACTCATGGTAGTACTGTAACTGCAAAATGGCTTAAGTTCTACAGACCAGTGCGATTTTGGATAAAATCACATTATGTTACATATGTTTTGTTATCAATAAAGATGTCAAAGTCAAATCACATGTATTAACCATTTAAAGTTAAACCTCTCGCTTAGTTGACCGGTGTCCCCCAGGGCATTACACTAAAGATCAAATATCTACGCCAAAATTAGCTGATCTATACAAGCTTGCAACACAACTCAGCCGATTGTTTTGGTGGCTCTGTATGCATTGCGAGCTTGTAGGTCGGCTATATTCAGCAGGTCTTCGCCTGCACGGCATGGGTTCAATTGGCCACACGTGATTATTATGCCTGTAGGATACGTGTGGGCCAATAGCAGATCTACAAGCTTGTAGGTCTGCTATTTTTGAAAAATCGTGAAAATCTTTGAATATATAATCTTTCAGAATACTTTTTTTTAAATTTCGACGTCAGGCCTAAATTGGTTAAGCCAAGGCCTGTCGCTCGGTTTTATAGTTAGAGTGACAGCAAGCATGCTAAATTAAACGTAATATTTTGGTATTTTTGGAAACCCCTACACTCTGCAATTATGAATTATTTACAGGAATTCAAAAGCTCACAAACATGCATGGTTATTCGCAAAAAGAAAAACAGGGGGGGGGGGGGGGGGGGGGAATGGTGCAGTCATAGTTGGAACTGTTTCTCAGGTTGAGGCATTTCTCTACGACAGTGTTCTCAAACTGGTGGGTCCACTTAATGATTTTAATGTCCCCAGTGCAACATTGTTTTCTCCCTCTCAACAGCAAACTTACAATTTAAGGACTTTTAAGACCTTTTTATTACCTCTTATAAAATAAATAAAATATGACCATTAGTGTGTAAAATATTACCTATGAAGTATAGGGGGGAAGAAAACTGTAATAGCAGCGAGCCGTTGTGAGCATGTAGATCGGCTTTCACAATATGTGGAACTGAGTCAAAAGCGTAATGCCTCAACTCATACAATTCCATGCCTGTTAGGGTGGGCGGCGGGCGCCCAGTTCAAATATGATTATGTTGTGGAGGGCCGTGGCCTGAAAAGTTTGAGAACCAGTTTCTCAACATCAGGTGCGGGGACCGCCAGGGGGTTCAAACGGACCATTATGGGTCTATAACTGGGAGAGTGTATGAATTTAACCGCTTCCATTTTGTAGATTCTAAGAGTTACAGAGCCATAAAGGGTCCATTTGGACGTATGGTGGTCCCCGCGGACCCCAGCGATCTCAAAGTGGGGTCAAGGGGCTCTCATGGTTCCTTAAGGGGGTTCTAAATTGACCTTTTGACCCATTAGGGTCCATTTGGTTCCATTTGTAGACTATCTAAAGGTAATCTAAAGGTTTGAGAAGCAGTGATCTAGGAGATTCATTGATGATGGAGCGCTTCCCCCAGTCAGTCGCCCCGTACCCCCCTTGCTGCCCAGACAGCTAACACAAACACCCTGCTGACGTGTTTAGGCTAAATGACAAAACCCAGGGCCCCCCTCATGTCAGAGTTACGCTCGTCTCTGCGTTCGCACACAGGCAAAATGTTCTTTCCTCTGCCAACTGGCTTGGCAATTTGATTTTGGGGTTTGGGGGGGGGGGGCAGTGGGGGTATTTCATCTTCTAGATGGAAAGAGCAGAAGAAAAAGAAGAAGAGGAAGAGAGAGAGCCCCCCCCCCCCCCCCCCCCCATACACACACGCACGCACACCTAAATCTACCCCCTACCCATTTCTACCCACCCACTATGTGTGTGACCCAATCCTGTCCCTGTACGCCCCTTCCCAAATGTAATCCTGTCTGGTTTGATAAATGTCCACTGTGTGATTTAGAAAAAAGGAAAACAAAATGGACGGGGTAAATTTTGCCGTCCCAGAGGAAATGATATCATGAGCCATGACATCGTGGTCTGAGGGTCTGGATGGGGGTGCAGGGGGAGGTTGGCTGGAAAATGTACAGACGTCAGGTCATAATCGTTGTGTGCTGATAGCCTGTTTGCAGATCAGCCATCTTCTTTCCTCGCTCACACGCATCCATTACAGAGTCTGAGTGAACCCTCTCTCTCTCTTTCTCTCTCTCTCTCTCTCTCTCTCTCTCTCTCTCTCTTTCTCTCTCTCTCTCTAAGCTAATTAGTCTTTTCTGTCTCATTTGAAAGGCTCTCCACAGTGACTGTCGGCACTCATTTGTTTGGCTGGACTGTGCTTGTTGTCAGCACAGATTATTTGTCTCCGACTCTGCCGCTGCTCGCGATGACGAGCCGTGCCTTTTGATGATCAGGCATTGGTGATAGAAAAAAGATTCTTACTTCACCAGGGTAGCTAGATTATTTCAATTTTCAATACTTTAGTGCAGCAACAAGCCGAGTGGCTTATCTTCGATACCAAAACTCTTGTACCATGAGTAATTTTGTACCAGCCTTGCTTGCCAAAACATTGCCTCTGGCTGGTGAAGCTGACTGTAGTCACTCACCTCTGACTGCCAATCATCACTACTGGTTTTTATGGGATTGTACAACTCCTCTACCGGTGCAGGAAAAACACAAAATACTGTGTTCAAGTTCAGGAGAATTCTCTTGAATACTGCCTTCTGGTATGCCATGGAAAGGGGAGGAATGCATTTGCATTTCTTTCACCATAGTAAATGCTGCATTTGTGGTCTGGAGAGGGCAGTTGTTTTTCAGACGGGTAAAAGGGCTCAAGCCCCCTTTGATCTATGCGTGCACGTCCCTGGGCATCAGGCTGCAGTATAGAACAAATTCTAGAGCCAGTGAGAGAGAGAGAGAGAGAGAGACATAGAAAAAGAGAGAGTGATATACATTATAAACCCCTCCAAACGTAGATACATTTTGACACTTTACTCCCCGCCACCCTGCAGGTCAGACCAAGTGGACGAGGAGCATCCGCCCAGCCACAGCCTGTCCAACTCCAAGCTGGCGAGGCTCCAAGGGCTGGAGGAGGAGGAGGCGGAGGGCGACGACGAAGAGGAGGAGGAAGGCAGCCTGACGGAGAAGTCTCAGGACGAGGCGCCCGAGTCGCCGTCTCCGGTTACCATGACGACGGGAGTGTACGAAGAGGACGAGGAGGACGAGGAAGCGGAGGGGGCTCCGTTAGCGATGACCTACGAACACACGCGCAGGTATACACTAGGAGCTTTAAGGGCTATTCAAATGTGAAGCGATTTAACTCGTCTATAGTTCGTTTTCAATGCGTTTTTGCGTGCAGCACTGGGGAGCAGTCGCAGTGCAACAACGCAAGCGCATTTACGTGAGCGTGGTCCTGTGAATTTGTTGCGCGCATGCTCATTTCGTGCACACGCCCGCGACTCACCAGACCTGGATTCTGTTTAGCTTTTTTTTTACGCTTGCGTTGTTGCGGCCCTCTTGCGCAGACCTGTCGTTGATCCAGGTAACAACGCCTGCGTTTTTAGTCATAGTCTCTTGAATAGTTTTCACTTAGTTTTACTAATTCAGCAGCAGTAACAATAGAGTTTTCTCTCAGTCAGTTGATTCTTCATATCCATAATTGAAACGGCCGGGATGATTTGTTTATTTTTCAAACACAGTTCTTATATGAGGCTATTTAAAATCCCCCTATGGGGATTACAATGCAAATAAAAAGTACATGAACCTGTGGACTTGGCGCCCTCTACCGATATTGACATAATGCTTCGTTGCTCTATTACAGAACACATGTGTCCGCTACAAGCATGCCCTTACCTTTGCTTGACATGAATGGCATATTTTTGTTTGAAAATATCATCATTTTTGTTAAACGACTTGTCGAAATGAGTCGTACGGCAAAGTATATATTTGCCTTTTACAGCAACCCCTCATGTTCTCGTCCTCGTTCAAACTAATCCCACTATTAAACACCAACAGCTGGCTTTTGGCATTGAGAAAGACAGATGAATAATTAAGTGAATGTTAAAACGCCACACAAGAAACACACATCAGGAAAGATTTGTTTTGTAACCATTCCATATACATAATAATTATTCCATTCCATCTTCTAATAGATGCTTTCAGAATACAAACATTAACACAGCTGGCCTGAACATCTAATGACTATCAGAGGAACAGCTGTTACTGAGCTAGTTAGCTAGCTTGCTAGTCTATGTTTACCACTACTTCCTATAGGGGTAAACACGCTGACCAGATGTTGACAAGGGTTTGCACTGTGCCTCGAAGCAGCAGACTGTTGAAGCCGTCCATATTCCATAGATCTTTCATTTGTTGTGTCCAACAGAGGGTGTATTCTTGGGTCTGTCATCTGTCATACTTTGCCATAACCTAATGGTTTCAGTGGCAATGAAGATAACTAAAGCCCTAACCACACAAAAGGGTCGAGACGGTTCTAGCGTTGTCCCAGCGGTGTGATATGTCCTGTTGCACGTTGACGTGCGTCATCCCTAGTGACTCAACGCATGGAATTCAATGGCCCAAACCACACCAAATGGTCAAGACGGTTTTAGCGTTAACTCCTTGCAACCGTTTGGACCCAAGGAGTTGCATGTTGACCCTTTGGTGTGGTTAGGGCCTAAGACCGTCAGTCTAGTGACCATCACGTTTACATTTTGTCATGAACTTGAGTTGAGTTGACAGTGCACTTTATCACAGAGTATAGTGAGTGAATTGTCCTTTCTCGAGGGACAATGAACATCTTGGTTTTGTGAGTGTCCTATGCCATGATGCGACCCATGCATTTAGAGCACAAATGGCATAGGTAGGTATACTGTAGGAGCACTGACTGTGTGAGCTCACTCACGGCTGCGTCTGTTTGCCATGAATTCACATCCCTGGTCCTGTCCACTCCCTTGTCTAATCATGAAGACTGGACACAAGTTGAGTTCATTTGAGGACAATCCCCTCCCCCCTTACCTGCCCGCTCAATCCTTCTTCTGGACATTCTCACCACACAGTGGTTTCTTAGATTGTATGCCTAGAGCCCGACCGATGCCACATGAAGTTTGCTTTTCAGTGAAATTGAAATTCAAGTTTCTATTTCACAACATTTAACTTAAATATATGCAAATAGATAAACTTCAATGAATGAAAACACGACATACCATTTAACATTAATTATACAATGTTAATTGAAGTTGATAAGTTACAAGCACATAAGATACGCAGAAACATCCCATCATGACGCATTGTGAGCTTGTACTGTACATCAACTTTCCAAAACGTTTTAAAAACCTTTCCGTTTTCCGAAAATCAGAACACGTAGGCACTCGGCTGCATATGTAATTGCCAATATCGAGTCAAATAATGGCCGATATGTCGGTCGGGCTCTACTGTACATATGTCTACTCTGCTCCTCGACTGTTTGTCTTTCAAACTAAACTTTCCTCCTTCCTTTCTTGACCACATCTCTTTTTTGGTACCAACACGGTCGATCGCTGTTAACTCTTTGCATCCTTTCTTTTCCAACAAACTTTCTTTTCCTACCCTCATCCATCCCTCTGTTTACCCTCCTGTGTCCATCTCGACACCCATTTATTTGTCTGTCTGCCTATCCATCCATCTGCCTATCTATATATCCATCTATATATCCTCCATATATATATCTACCTACTGGGTGTCCATATATCCCCATCTCCCCCACATTGGGTGTCTTATCTACCCATCCATATATCCCCATCTCCCCCACATTGGGTGTCTTATATATCCCCATCTCCCCCACATTGGGTGTCTTATATATCCCCATCTCCCCCACATTGGGTGTCTTATATATCCCCATCTCCCCCACATTGGGTGTCTTATATATCCCCATCTCCCCCACATTGGGTGTCTTATATATCCCCATCTCCCCCACATTGGGTGTGCAGGTGTTTAGAGGAGGAGGGCTCTCTATTGGACCTGGAAGGCTTTCCCAAGAGCCTGGACGGCGTGCGTAAGGCCGCCGGTGACGAGCCGCCCTTTGATGTTAAAGACATGTTTAACACGTCGCTAGAGTCGGAGACATTGAAAGAGACATTGTACAGGCAGGCTAAAACCCAGGTATGTTGACTGCCCTATATGGATGTTGA